>NC_056747.1:601301572-601601572 GCF_019279795.1 Protopterus annectens
AGAAGTAACATAACCCACAACTATACCAATATTAATGCTAGTAGTTATGCTAGTAAAAATGAAGTTGTGTTTATCCATACCTGAAATATTCCCAGATCATATACTGACTGTAATGGCAATTTATTTTACTGGTTTAAAGCCATTCTTAAAATTATTGTTCTGAACTGTTTCAGGCTTCACAAACCGCAAAATAATTAACTGTTATTCTAATGAAGTTGGTTATATCTTACATCTCAAACATTATTAAAACCTTGATACAAAACAGTCAGAAAATTATTTAAATTGCATAGGTTCAGTGATGCATTATAATTAGGCACATTCTTACTTTAGAGTATGTGATAATTATGAATTATTGACAATATTTTGGTAACTAAGTTCTATCTTATTTGAACAGATGTCAGAAGAGGGGTAAAGTAGTACTTATTTGAATAGATTTCCCTATTGAATTATCTGGCCATTACTACATTTGTTTTGAGGTAAAAAAAAATGAACCCTACATGACATGTTTAACTTTTCCTCTGTCAGTCAAACCTTGAATGTTTTTAGGAATAACATCTTTGAACATTATCTGTTATACAGACTCATGTTTACACACCAAAGAATTGCATTATCCCCTCTAGGCAGACTAAATCTCCCTTTTAAGATTAAATGTTTCTGTGTAAACATTAGTTTTTTCTTAAGTGTGGCTCATCTGTATTGTGTTTGAAGTTGATTAACAAACCTGTCTCAGGTACCACTCTATTATGCTGACTTGGGATTAGTGCAATACTCATTGTCAATATTTATTCTTTCTGAGTCTCGCAGATAAACTGCCTCACATTATCCTCAGAGCAGCCATCAGATATCAGTGGAAAATGGGTTAAGATTTGCTAATGCTACTGCCTGTCTAGATAACTAAATTGAAACTTAGTTCTATAAATAACATGCTGCCAGCAGAGTCTACAGCTTCTCTTAAGTAATGTTTGATTTTTTACACTGAAGCTCCTTAACACAGGTGAAATTAAAAAGATGTGGAAAGATGCTGTATGGTCATAACACAACCTGCAGGCAGGCAAACAGATTTACATTATTTCTTGTTTACCTAGCGAACAGTCAAACAGAAGCCAAATCATTATCAATGGGAAGCTAGAGGAATACTGCTTTAGTATTTTGGACTGGTCTTTTCTTAATTTATTTTACTCTTGTGCTTAGGGCAGTAAATGAGTTACTATATCCCATGTTTCCATGAAGAAACTGCATAGTCAGATTCAATCAAATCATAAGTAATTACGTTACAATAATTACATTTTTCTCTTGACTACCTTATAATCCATTTAGCTGCACATGCCATAAACTGTGTAGTTATTTACTTTATTCCAACAGTATATTCTTATATTAATTCATATTTGTTTCTGGTACTGACTTTCTTCCCATTCATGTCTACAAAGTATGTACCTTATGAATAATCATAGGGATAATAATTGTTTTTATACCTGGTGATCTATGTCTGCATATTTTATAAAGCTTAGGCATTTGTGTTGTTATAGTAACAAACTCCCCATAGACATAACACTTATTTTCCTAACATTCTCATAGACTGAAAACTGCTTAAAATTATCTAGCTTATCAAAGGTGTAACGAATTTAAAAATAATCATTTACCAGCCCATTTATTATGAGGAAGACTGGTGATCAAGTCTTGCCCAAAGAAACTCTTCCTAGAGATTGATAATATAAGATCAACATGATGTGGGTTTTGTCTGATAGCATCCATAACTGCATGAAAAACCTTATTGTACAAATACAAAACAACTACTGTGATGTAACAGGTAAATACAGAATAATACCTACTGCTGTACAAAGGTACCTCACATTTAATCTTTGGTAGACACTATCTTTTGTCAGTCATCTCTGCAGACACAGTGAAAAGCAAAATAGTTTACAGGAGAATTCATATGACATTCATTATTTATTTGTTTTATTTTACATTTAGGACTTTTGTTCTCAAAACAGTTTAAGACTTTCTTTTTATTAACACTGATACCTTTTAGTTTCCTTCACAAGCTCATGCATGTCTTTCACCAGTGATTTTAAGCATGCATATATGCACATTCATCTCACACACATGCATACGTGCATGGGTGCACACACACACACACACACACACACACACACAAAAAACACACACATCTCTGCATATGTGTACAAATGTGCATGCTTGAATACGTTTGAGAATGTGTGTCTGCTCTTGTGTGTGTGTGTGTGTGTGTGTGTGTGTGTGTGTGTGTGTGTGTGTGTGTGTGAATATATACAATATAAATGTATACAATATAAATACATATATATATATATATATATATATATATATATATATATATATATATATATATATATATATATATATAATATATATATAGAGAGAGAGAGGGATAGAGACGTTGGGACAAAAAATTGTCTTTGCTGTTTTGAGAGGGAATGCCATTAGATTTGCTGCTGTCCAGGTGAAATCCAATGTCCTGCAATACAAACGTGATTGACTGAAGGCAGTCTCCTCCAGTTTGTATTGCTCTAATGGGCAGTAGACATGCTATGTCATTAGATACAAAATGTATTGATTTTGTCTGAATCAGCTTCATCAAGTACTCAACTAGAAGATATTACTGCAGTAAAAAACAATTACGATTCAGACAGAGAGGGCATCTCGGACTGAAAATAATAGCTGAAGATGACTAATACAGAAAATGGAAAGTGTCCCCGTGGACTTAGTTCAGGGACGATTACTTTTTTGTTTCATTTGTGCTAAAGTAGTCTGCTCACAAAAAAAAAAAAAAAAAAAAAAATGAAAGGAGTTTTCTACCAAGGAAGGACCTCTGGTTTGCAACAGCATATCAAATACAGAATTGCAGATTATGCATTTTTTTCTGGTCAAATTTGAAGACTTTAGAAGCTTTGAATGTGTGGAAGTGATTTGTCAGGAATTCATTCAGACATATGAATAACTTGGGCAAAATGTTAAAAAATTAACTAACTAGAACCAAACTGAGCACCGTGTAGGTAGCCTAAGTGAAAGCCTATGTAGTCATCAGGGCACAGATAATACATCAGGACACGGATGGTACATGTTACAGTACGAGATTAAGGATGAAAAAATGCAGAGCCATGCCTCTAGGAAGTCGAATGCAAGGGAAAGTTGAAGGCATAGGGGTAATAGTAATTACCAGCAAAAATAGTATATAACAAAAAAATTAGGAAAGCAGTGGTTATCTGTCTGGGATGAAGTCTGACTGAGTTAAAAGCATTATCAGATAAAAGCTGTGTGTTATCCCATTTTGTAAACAGTAATGCCCTATCTGCAGTGCTTTGTACAATTATTAAGGCATGCTTTCTACTTGCTTATTGATACCACACAGACAGTCCAGAGAATGACAAATAAAATGCAATATTTGTCCAGTAAGGTATGCATATCAAAGAGAAATATGAGCACATGACAAAAACATGAAAGTACACCATACCAATCAACAAAGTTTAAGAAGATAGCCTCTTGCAAAACTACATATTATTCAAAGTAGCACAATCTGAAGTCAAAGACAGTGGATCAGGAACAATGAACAACTTTGTTTACTCTAACATTGATGGCTGCATTGGGTTGTGAATGATTTAAACAGTTTTAGTTGCAGGTATATGAATGTAGGTTGGTGGTATTCTAGGGCTGATAACTAACTCAGATGTCGATGCTAAAAAACAATAATGCAAAAATACCTAAACGATGAGCACAAATAAAAAACTATAGCATATCTTACTGATGTTCAAATAGCAAAACTAGACACCATGGGTAAGCCTGTGCCAGTTTCTTGGTAGCTCCATGCAAGTGAGATGAAAAGTGTATAGCTAAGACATTAACGACTCATCTTTGAATTCAGATGGGTCATATACACCAAACGTCTCCTCCCTAGTTTAGAAAATGCCCTTTCACTGACAGCCCTTTATACCATGTACATGTTGGGTGATTTTAAACAAAAATCAAAAACTGACAGATTTATTTCCCTTTCAAATGATAGTGAATGTCAATATATGCCATTAAGAGAGCCCTACTATATTCCCATTACTGGGTCTATATCACATAGTCGAAGTTACGTAACTTCGAACACCTAATGGTCAAACTATTATGTTCGAAGTTACATAAGTTCAACTACCTAAAAACATGGGGGGCTGCACCCTCCACACCCTCCGCTACTTAAATATACCAACTCCGAGATTGCACCACATTGAAGTGAATGGAAACCTCCGCCTATGGAGATTTCCATTCACACGCTCAAACATTTACAAATTCGAACATATGGTCTCCGATCATATGTGGTTTGAACTTATAAAAGTTTGATGACATGATAGGAACCCTTCATTACTACAAGATTTGCCAGATTACTTGTTTCAATTAAATTTAAATAGCTGCCCCTTGACTATTGTCCCCATTGCCTCAAAGACCAGAAGTTAAATCCTGTAATTCATAGGTTCATAGGTGCATACTAGGCTAATGACCACTGTGGCTTTTATAAGCTTAGTCAAGCATTCCAGTTGTATGCTGCAAGTTTATGTGCCTTAGAGATTATTTTAAGGGATATATGTAAGCTAGGGCAAGATTTACAGGCTGCCTTTGCCCATTAGAGACATAGGTGATAGACTTAGGTTATATTTCTGATTTCCCACCCACTAGTCTAGGTTTCTCTTGAATAGAGTTATGTAACAGCTTTGCTTCACATGAATGAGAAGCCTGTTACAGAGATGGGAATTCTTTGAGACACATGCCTGTCCTTCCAACATGTACAGTTTATGTCACAAGCAAAGTTTAAATCCCTGGATTGCAAAATTCTGATGCTATTAATTTTGCAAATATGCCAAAGCTCCACCAAAGTGGGATCCAAGGAGGGTCCTGTATGCCAGGCATAAATCGCCTCTCAACAGTCTGTAAGAAACAAAAGTATACAGATAGGGCTTTGAGGCAATTTGAATAGGACATGCTGTTTACACCCTGTATTCTTTTTATGATGAACCTCTGTTGACATTCCAGGTATTGCATGTGATTGGTCAGGAACATACTGGAAGGGATATTGCACTCAATGATGTATTTGATGAGGACCAAATACAGTAGAACAATTACTTTCTTTGAATTAGAAGCCATTCCCTTGCGTATAAGTTTAGCAACATAGAATGATTTCCTTACTGCATTAGACACATGTCAGTTGAAAGTCAGGTTACTACTTGCATACATACACAAATCTCTGACCATGTTTAGAGGTATGTTATTGATGACATAATTTCCTGGGGTGGCTGACTTCCCAAAAGGTACTATTATGCATTTCTTAGCATTGCATCTTAAGCTGTAGCTTTGGCAACAATCATTTGTCTATGTTAGTACTTCCTGTAGGATGTTAATGTCTTAAGGGGATTCTATGTCTGCTCTTAGTTTGCAGTCATTTTGGTCAGTCCCAGTCCCTTGACATAGGCCTTGACTTCTGAAAAGTAGATGCCAAAAAGGAGTGGACTCAGCACAAATCCCTGAAGGACTCCACTAGTGACCAGCCTTGTTGTGAAGGTGGCATCCCCTATCCTAACTTCCCGGGTCCTAGAGGTGTATGCTTATATCCATGAGTTTGTGTGTGGGATATTGTATCAAAAGTCTTAGCTAGGATAAGGTAGGCAGAATGCACCATTTTGCCCTCATTCATTGCTGTGGTGAACTTCTCAACAAGACCACCAGATTGAGCAGACATGATCTGCCCTTGACAAAACTAAACTGGGTTGGATCAAGTTTTTGAAGGTTTTCTATGCTCTTATTAATCATTTCCATGATAATTAATTCCATTGCTTTGCATATAAGACTAGTTAGACTCACAGGTCTGTAGCATCTGGAGTCAGTTGATAGCTTGCTGTTGTGCAGAGGGATGACTATTGCAAGTTCTTCATTCCAATAACACAACGCCTGTCTGGAGGCTATGGTTAAACAGTAACTACGGTGTTCTCGATAGGTCATGTTTTGAGCTATTTAAGAGGCATCCTGAGTTATTAGTGTGGCTCATCTATGCAGTAATTTTTGGCGTTAGACACTGCATCTGGGACCTACTTTATTAGTGATAGTTGGTAAGGGGCCATTTAATAGTATTTCCTTGGGGGGGGGTAAATTTGAGAAGAGTTTGTCAGCCAGCATATTTGCTTCCAGTTCTATGTAGGTAGCTCCATTTAAATTCAGTACTGACTTTGAAGTTTTGGACATAGTTAAAGAAAGTCTTATTGTTGTTTGGTTGGGAGGCTATCTTTACCTCAAATCTGGCATTAATTGACTTAATTTGCCCTCTTAATTCTTTGCTTAGATTAATAAGAGTGGTTTTATCATGCTGGGCATAACACTTCCTAATCTTGGCTATGACTTTTTTCGTTTGTTGTACAATTTGTTTATGTTTGGATTACACCAAGGTGATTTTTTTTAGTTAGTTCTAGGCTTATTTCTGGTAGGCACAGCTGTCTCCAAGCATTTATTTATAAGATTGTACAGTATTTTCTGTGAACAAATCTGCATAGGCAGCTGTTTTCTGAGGGTTTAGGGGGAGGCTTGAAATTTTGACAGACTACCACTTAGTAGTAAAAAGTCTGCTTTAGAATAGTTCCTAAATGTTACAGGGTTAACTGGGTCACAGAGTTGATTTTTATTACAAAGAAGACAGCTTTGTGGTCTGACCTTAACAGAGAGGACAGTACACAGGGGATGGGTAGGGGGTTTACAGCATTCTCCCATATTTATGAGTACCAGATAGAGTATGTTTCTGCCCCTAGTGGATGTATGGACTATCTGATCCAAGGTGTTTGTTTTTATAATGCTCAGGAATCTCTGGGCCTGTAAGTCTGGGGTTGTGTAAGTATCCCAGTTTATAGTGGGATAGTTGAAGTCACCCATGAATATGGAATTAGGTTGAATGGTGAGGGGTTCCAGTACGTCCAACTATGAGTTATGCATTACTTGGGTCATAGAAGGTGACCTATAGCTTGCAAGGATATGATATAGAACTTTGCCTATGGAAATCTGGACATGGAGAAACTGAATGACATCATCCCTGTTTGACTTGTCTTAAGGTGAGATTGTTGTTGATATATATTGAGACACTGCCACCTGTGCAGTTGCTGGACTGAATGTGTGGAAGGCGTAGCCCTGCATTACCATGATGCTCTCTGTGGCTTTAAACCATGTCTCTGTAACCATGCAAATGCCCACATTATCGAAGGTGAGGAGAGCCTGAAGGGAGTGGAGTTTATATTTTAGCCTCCTGGCATTGAACACCTTTAGATTCACTTGGGTTGGTTTTGCTTTGTTGGAAGGTTTGTCAGTTTGGCATTGCCTACAAAAATTCACTTTGGGAGGACAATGTTTTAAGAAATATTCAATAGCCTGCGAGAGGTCAGGTGCAGACCATCCTTGAAAAGTAACATGATTTGTTGACCATATGCTCTCATACTGACAAATATTATACTATCCCTTGGAATGACACCATAAACTATACAGTCGGTTATCTTTTGCTCATATTGTGGCATCATCTTTGGTGATGATAGACTGCTGATCAGTGCTAGGAATATACCTGCCTGGGACACACAGTCTGAGAGCTCCACAATGTCTCACTTTATATAGTCCAGGGAGATATGCCTCTGGTCATTTACACCCACATGGACTCTGGCTGAGTCAAACTGGTTCTTGTAGTCTAATGACTTGAGTACATGGGTGATTTGGCAGATCATGTCCACTGATAGACAACTGACTGTGATTTTCTCCTTATACAGCCTGGTGAGCAATACATCTGTATGTCTCACAATAGAGTTTCCTATGACTAAAATATTGGGTAGTGTGTTAGCTTGCCTTCTGGGCTTTGTAGTTGAGGCTTCAAAGGGTGTGGCATTATGTATTGTGTTTGTTGTTGTTTTGGTGAAGTGTTTTTGGGGTTGCTGAGGATTCTTTTTGTTGGTCAAATATCTAGATTGTCTTTGGGATGTAGGACATTTTCTATAATAATTATTGAATATATAAATCTAGGCAAAATCAGAAGTGAAAGAATAGTAAAGTTGGCCCACTCCTGTTTATTTCAGTTTTCCTTGCTGTGGCTGGGGGAGTATGTGTGTGTGTGTGGGTGTGTGTGTGTGTGTGTGTGTGTGTGGGGGGGGTGCACGTGTGAGAGACTAGGTGTATAATGGAATGGGGATGGTGGTGGTTAGTATGAGGTCATCCTCAGTGTAGTAAAACATGCTTATACACATTCATACATACATACATACATAAATAAATCCAAACATTTATTGTATGGGAAGCTTAGAGTCTTTTGGTATCTATGGCAGGCTCCTAGGACTTTCCTGTGATTTCAAGGTGGCAGAGTAAGACAAGTCTATGGCCTACCTTATCTGATCCTTTTCAGAACATAAGTTTAATGTTCTCATATTACCCTTTAGTTTATATAATCCATGAACGTTATATACACCAATTTCAGTCCAACAGGGCTGGCTGCAAAGTGAAGTCAACTGAAATAGTAATTACTAATTTTGCCATTTATACCATTGGTTTTTGGAAATCTAATATAAAATACTATGGTATAAAACTGAGCAGAAAAAGTAAGTAACTACTGTAGCAAATAGGAGAGGCTCATGAGCAAACAATATCCATTACCTCTTAAAATTAATATCTATTCCAACGTGTGTGTATGTGTGTGTGTTTCTAATTGGTATTGTCATTGAGGGACTGTGCCTTTTGATATTATAGAGAACAATCTTATCAAGATAATTAGCCATAGCAGTTCATGAGTGTATTTTCCCTTCCATCTAGTTAGTCAAAAACAGCAAGCTAAATCCTCAAGTAGAGGCTTTGTTTAATAAACACACCAATTGATAATATAAGTATCCCATTCAGGACATCCATTCAACTCTGTGAACTTTATAAGTGCATTTACAATATCACAATTTAAATTTTTTCTTCCTTGATATTCATTTTATTGTCATACCATAATTATTTTTATTTGTGATTATTTATGTTGGTTTGGTTTGATTCAAGACTCCAAAGTAAATCCATTTTCGTGGGTGACAGTGATGGTGGTGCCATACAAAGCCCTACAACTTCATATAATCTTAATCCAAATAACATTTTACCCATTAAAAAAGGGGACCTCAGGGCATAATTAAAAAATGGAGGCTAGCATTAACTTTCCTCTGGTATTCTTGATCCTCTATCAACAAACTTACTACTGAGCCTGCAACACTAGCCTTCTCCCTCCCAAATGCAGAAGACAGATGCACACGTCTCTTATTATATCCATTGTTTGTCACTGTCAAAACAAATAGGAACTTGTATAATTCTCATTCATTCACAAATTTGCTCTCAGAAGCTGATAAAGACAAAACCTGGGATTTTTTTTAACTAGCAGATAAAATTCCAGTAGTCTATCATACCCAAGCACGTAGAACAATTCAGTCAGTCTATAAAAAAGTTACTATTTTTGGTGTCAGTCAAACATGTAAAAAATTACTATTTTTGGTGCCAGTCAAAAATGTAGTGATTTGTAACCTTTGTATGAATTCAAAGGATACCTCATTTTTGTTTAGAGTAAGGCTACCAATCCCTTATTCCTGATGACAATTAGAAAACAACCTCTTTCATATGCTGGTAGTTATCAGAGGTCACCTAATACCCTGATTCAGCTTGGTACTTAGTGCAGGCCTCCCTCAGCATCCACTCATTCAATGACTTCAACCAGTAGTAAGTCTGGCAGTTGGTGCAGAGGATTAAAACTGTGAGCTGTAGTCCCTGTGGTACAGGGTTTGATTCCCTCAGCACTCATTTGCCACCCGTGTGACTTTGAGTAAGCCACTTAGTCAGACATTGTTCCTGGATCATCTCTGAAGACAGACAATGTGTCCAGTAAGGTCACCTACTTAACTGATCGGTGTTACCACCTAGTCATAAGTGACTGGACACTTTTTTTTTTTCAATAAACATTTTTTATTGTTTTTCACAACCATATTACAAATTCACACACTATGTACAATATTTACAAAATGCTTCCATAGGTTAACTTCACATTATATGTCAACCTCATATATTGGTCATAAGTACAGTACTAATAATCAAAAAAGAAAAAAAAATAGAGAAAGAAAAAAAGAAAACCCACAATAACAAATCAAGCCAACAAACTGTATTGTCTCTACCTCCTCTATCTAATCTAAGATTGATTTTGCATTGTACTCGAAGTCCCGAGAAAAAGTGGATAGGCACCTCTACGCCAACACAATATTGAAAATTTGCTCCCATATTTTTATATTGTTGATATTTTTCTTGTGGTCGCTAATTAAGAGTTTATGCGCTAAGATATGTTGTATAGCCACCAATCTGAAATTTTCCCACGATGTCTGGTCTGGGTTCAACCAATTTTTGGCTATATATAATTTCATTAATAAACAAATATTCATAATTACAATCCTTTTTGATTTTCCTAAATTCTCCGGGGGAATATGAAGAATCATAAACTCCCAAGAGAGTGTCGAGTTTTGGTAGCCCATTTTTTGTAACTGTAACTTAAGTGAATTCCACAATTTATAAATACACTTGCAACTCCAGAACATGTGAAGCAAATCCGCTGTTTGATATAAACAATGTGGGCATTTAGGTGAATTCTTCGGATCAAATTTGTGAAGAGTGAGACGAGTATAATATGCGTTGTTGAAAATCATCAGCTGCGTAAAAATCAATTTTTGAAGGGATACAGACTTTAATGTTGTACTGAATGCCTCCAATATCTTATTGTCATCTGACAATATCAATTTCTCCCTCCAGTAACTCGATAAAAGAATGTATTTGTTGTACTTCCTCTCTTTTATCAATTTATATGCTGCGGTTATATATTTTCTATCCTGCAACAGTGCTTCCCACAGATTATGAGAAGTGATTAAGTCCTCCTCTTTCATTTCAAAGTTATTAAAATAGTTTATAGCTAAGTCTTTCAACTGTCTTACTATGATTAAGTAGGAAATAGGAAGTTCCATTTCTTTTAGAATATCATGTACTACTACCCCTAGAAAAGGATATAAATCAAGTACAGTTAACTCCTTAATTAAGGGGAATTTCTTTAAATCTATCAATTGACTACCAATTGTTAAGTTAGGGTTCCCATGAAATGGTTGGAATACCATCATATATTTTAATAAGTTTAAGGAAGCAAAAAGAGTTTGAATTGCCGTTACATAGGTGACTGGACACTTTATCTCCCCCAGACAGTCAACTGCTTCCACTGACTCTACCTTCACTCATCTTCTCATGATTGAAATCTTGGTCCTGTAGTGTCAGTAGCATGGACTAAAATGCAACACAATAAAATGTAGTTTTTCACTCTTTGGAAAACAGGACCCCCTACTGTTACCACATAAATGACCCCCACCAAAAAATTTATATTGTCAGAGACCTAGGCATCTTAATGGACAGTAAACTTTCTTTCAATTACCATGCATCTACGTTTCTTAGGAAATCATTCTGCCTAGCCCAACTAATTACAAAAGGCATGTTCTCCAGATCCAAAGATGTCATTGTCCCACGCAACCCCTCCCTTATAAGAGCTGTGTTCGAATTTAAAGCCCCCTTTAGTATATATCAGGAAATGAAATATTTCCTCAGAAAGCATCTCTGGTATGAACTCCCCAAGCTATACAGGGCATCTAAAAGATCTATCACTCTATCCGGTCTCTTGTAAATTCCTTCATGATGATCTCTGTCTGATCTATGTGACTATAAATTCCTGTAAGATAAAAATACATTGTAAAGTGCTGAATGATATTGATTGTAAACTGGTGAAACTGCTACATTGTTCCAATCTTGTCTGGTAATGGGATATTCTAACTAGCTACACTAACTGCTACTAAATAAGTTTGGTTGTAGAGTCTCAATGTATTTGTTTCGGTGACTTTTAATAGGCTATGTTAAATCACTCTTCTTTCTTTACAGTATTTATGATGTCTATGCTTATTTTTATGTCCTTATTCTGTTGCTTTTAGTCTTATATTCTTTCCTTTTGTCTTCTTTGCAACATTTAGAGCCACTCTGCACCTGGTCACTCCGGGTGTCCCCCTCCCTCCCACTTGTGTGAGCAAGGACTCCTCTCACCCCAGCTAAAAGCAAAGGAAACTCTAACCAGCAATCATCAAAAAATAAAGACTGCAGGCCCAGCTTTAACTTCAGGAACCTTGCTGCTGTCACTTATATGTAGTGTAGGTGCCTGCTTTTGTGACTACTGATATGCATTGTTAAAATCTGTTACAATCAGCTAGAGTGCGTACCCCAGGGGTGACAGCTGCAAACCTTCTTCTTCTTACCCCTCCCACCCCTTTCATTCATTTCACTGTTGATACGTTTTACTTATCTGTTTTATGTTAAGAAATGTAGCCCCTCTCAATAGAGCCATAGCCTTCAGTCCCCCAATACTTAAACTTAACTAATTAAACAAAAAAACAAAGGTGCAAAGTCTCAAGCTGCTTTTATCTTTAGCTACATAGTGTGCAGCAAAAATGAGCAAAGAGGAATACAAATGTAAAAGATAATAAAATCTGCCATTGCAGACTAGTACGCAGCATACAGTTTCTACCTGTGGTACACTCTTACTGATAGTTTTTCTTAGAGAAACTTTCTAGTCCTTGAACAAGGTGTCTGTATGTTTACCTTATTTCCTTTGCTGTCCTTTGCTAATTAACTAGGTTTGCAGAGTACCTTGAATTCTTACTTGCTACTCTTTACTCCAACTGATTGTTTCCCTTCCTCCCCCCACCCCCAAGTGATTGCTCAGGTACAATACAACCAAAAGTTTTAAAAACCCTGGATGCCTTATTTGCTCTACTTTTGCAGATGAAAGCCCTCCAGGTGTAGCATCTCTAGTAAGTGCACGCTTAAAAGGAAATAGCAGCCCAGCAAAACTGTTCCTTGCCCCACTCCCTCCTCACAAAGTTATTTCTTCATTCCCTCACTCATACTACTGTACTTAAATTCTCTGTAGATCCACTGTGCTAAATTAAACACTACCGCTGCTTCTGTTTACCTTGGTGTCTTAGATGGCATTGACCTGCTGCTTACCTTAGTTCCAACTTGTACATAGTTTTTTCAGCTGGGTTACTGCTGAAATCTGTCTCCATTGGTTCTACCTGCTCTGTTCACCCTCACTGCACTCGGGCCCACTCCACTCCCCTGCCCTACCCCAAATTCGCACCCCCCCCACTTCACCTAAATTTATACTTAAACATAACCACATCCACCACCCCACACCCAATTCTACAACATCACACCAGCCAGTTCTATCCCTCACTACATTAGTCCCTTCCCTCACTTCATCTTCCCCTCTCCACCTCTCCATTCAGGTAAAGTACACAATACTCCCAAAAAACCCGACCAAAGTACCCACTTACATTTCTCTAACAATATATGTCACCCTACTAGTTTTACTATTCATACATTATTCCCTATCTACTGCAATATCACGCACCAGCTCAACCTCAAAATGAAGCCTTTTAATACAACAGTCCTCCATATCACTACTAGCTTAACACTTATTTATTTTATTTTATTTTATTTTATTTTATATTTGTTGACCAGGATAGTCCAACTGGGCTAATAAACCCTTTTTCAGTGGAGGCCCAGGGAGAAAAGTTCCACAATCAATACAAATTGAAATATACAATAGACTTCACAAGAAACTCAAAAAAATACATTTTTACAATGGTGTAAAGTAAAAAGCTATACAATTTTGACAATAGAGAAATATTAACATAAGTTATAGTATACTTATACTCCTACACTCTCTCTCTCTCTCTCCACTTGTGATACTCACTTACTATCCATTACTCCCCCTCCCTGGCAAACCCCATCATTCCACTACCTAAGTTGTTCACAACACCACGCTATAGCCTCGACCCTGTTCCACACCACCTATATAGACTATCACACAATCAAAGTCCTTCCTCATCATCCCACATCACCAATAGCTCTGAAATATTCAAAACTTCAACAGAAACTCTCCAAACTCTTTTTACACATAGTTATGCAATTAAGGTGCTCAGGAGACATTCACCCTAATCCTGGTCCCACCCCAAATGCAGTTCATTAGCCAGCCCTTCACCATCAACACTTGCTATGCTCCACCACAGATGCAAATCCTCCCTTCTTATCCTTAATATGAATGTAAGAAGTATAGCAAAGTCCATGCCCTACATGCCCTACTATTCCTTTACTCCCCTGACATTGTAACACTAATAGAAACATGGCTTAAACCAGATATCAGTAGCAATGAAATTACTGCCCCCGGTTACAGTATCCAACATAAAGATAGGAAAAACAAGAAAGGAGAGGATGTTGCAATCTTATTCAATGATCAACTTATACTAGACCTTCTGGACCTCTCCATACCTGAATTTGATAATGCAGAATTAATATTTGCCAAGTTAAAAATTAACCCCAAAAACACCTAAATATCATAGCTGGATATATTCCACCAGACAACAATATTGCCACACTTGAAAGTATACTACGATGGACCTCCATATCTCTCCCATAAGAAACTATAATAATGGGTGACTTTAATATTGATTGTCTCCTTTGTTAATCTCCAAACCCTACATCCCATGTAAACCTTCATGGCTTCACCCAAAGCATCATGTCTCCCACTAGGACTGATAAAACTTCTAAGCATCAATCCATCATCGATTGGATTTTACTTAGCTACCCCAATTTATCATCCCACTCAAGCTGCCTCCCTGACTGCCTTAGTGACCACAACCCAACCTTTCTCCTAAGAAACTGCATTCATCAAAACTGCCAGCCCCCAATCCATCTTATTAGAAACAAAAATAAACTTTGATCCAAACAGGTTTATCTCTGATCTAAAAAGCTATACTTGGGAACCTCTCAAGCACCTGCCTCTAGAAGATGCTGTTCTCTCCTTTAACTCCACTTTCCTAAACATACTCAACTATCATGCCCACCGCTAGAATCATTAGAGTGAAATCAAAATACGCATCCTGGCTAAGTAGAGAATCCAGATCCCTACTCAGAACCAGAGATAATGTCTGGGAACAATATCATAAAACCATATCCCATAACTTAATAAACCTTCCTAGAACTCCAAAATAAAGCAAATAAAACTAGTAAAATTAGACAAAAGCAACTACTATTAGAAAATACAGAATAAACATCAAGATAACCCTCAAATATTCTGGCCAGCAGTTAACAATATATTGCATCCTGGAAAATCAACCACTCCCATCCCAACAACAACCAACAACTCCATGAACGTAGCCACTCAGTTTAATACTTACTTTACAGAATCAATTCAACAACTTGCACTGACCCAGACCAGCCCCAACCACACACCTCCTACCCCAAACCATGGCAGTTTACATCCACCCAAAAGCAACAACCAGTTTACATTAAAGACCGTCTCCACTAACATCAACAAAAAACTACTAAAAAAAACTTAAGTCCACTACCTTAGATGCTGACAGTCTCCCTGCTGAATTCCTGGAAATTGCAGCAGAAGCAATCGCATACTCAAATCCATACTTATAAATGGGTCATTATCTGAAGCTTATGTTCCCATCACCTGGAAAATCTCCCACATCCTGCCCTTACACAAAGGAGGTAACTCTGCCAAACTAACAAACCAATTGCAATTCTATCTCCTATCTCAAAGATTCTGGAAAGAGTCGCACACACCCAACTTATGGATTATCTCCTTATACACAATTTCCTATCTAATACCCAACATGTTTTTGCCTGTCTCACAGCACCACCACAGCCCTACTGTCCTTCACTAACACAGTTAACCAGCATAGAAACAATGGTCAGTTTGTATCAGCCATATTCCTGGACCTGTCCAGGGCCTTTGACATGGTCAACCACTCCAAACTCATCTATGTCCTCTCCTCCCTTAGCCTCAGTCACCCCACTATCACCTGGTTACAAAGTTACCTAGCAGAACATCAACAGGCTGTTTGCTGGCAACAAGATCTCTCACCCCTTTGCCCTGTCACCTTAGGGGTTCCCCAAGGCTCCATCCTTGGTCCTCTTCTTTTTTCTCTTTTTACCAACCAGTTTCACTCAGCTACATCCCAGGCCTCAGTGGTTCAGTACGCTGATGACACTACCTGATTTGCTCAGCTTCCTCTCTCAAAGACCTCCATACCATTACTCAAGATTCCTTGTTATCTACTGAATCCTGGTTCACTAGCTCCCAACTTATCCTAAATCCCAACAAAACAAAACTTCTCTTCTACCCAACCAGATACACCTCACCATCCACAACCTTCAATATCCTCTCTAAAAATAAAAGTATTATCACCCCAACAAACCATGCCAAATTACTAGGAGTGGAAATTGACAATAACCTGAAATTTGATATTCACATTGTCCAATCCATTAAAAAAGTTCACAAAAAACTAGGTGTCCTGTATAGAAACAACAGATTTCTGACAAATAATACAAAAGCCACCATTGCTAGAACTCACCTCCTCTCAACTCTCCTATACATCTCCTCAATCTTAACCAACCTCCGCAAGACAGATCTAGCGAAACTCAATACCTGTTACAATAAAATCTCCAAGTTTGCCAGTAATGCCTCATACAAGTCACATCACCGCTCATCACTTCAGCAGCTCAAGTGGCTTGAACTCTCTCAACAAATTCTCTTTAATCAACTTACCTTCACTCACAAAATACTCTATCAAAAAAACCTGCACTCAAAGATCTCATTCAGCCATATTCCTCCTCAAGACCCCTTTGCTCCAGCAACAAACTACTTCTACACACCACCAAAGCTAATAATTCAGCAGGTGAATCACTGTTTTCCAACTACATCTCCAAACAGAGGAATAATCTACCTAACTCACCAGTAACTAACTCCTCAACACTTCAATTTAAAAAATTCTAAAAACACACCTTACTACCACCTGGCTCTGCACCTGCAACTCCCCTGGATGACCTATTCCTCCATTTCACTCTATTATTATTACTCTTACTCTATTAGCATGATCTACCATGAATGGTAGTTTCACTTTAACTGTACGTAATCATTTGGATATATCCACTAAATGTAAACAACCATTTTTTTATGTAAATTACTGTTGCTCTACTTATTGTGTCAGAAACCACTATCTTGTATGTTTTTGCTTGTCACCTGGCTGTATTTGTTTCTCTATTGTATGTATTTGTTTCTCTTGGAGCTTTTCTCCCTGGGCCTCTTCTGAAAAAGGACCTGTGTCCAGTCGGACTTTCCCAGTAAATAAATGTAAAATAAATAAATAAATTACCCTAGCCATTTTGACCTCCTACATGTTTCTATTACTGGACACACCACAAACACACTCTAAAAGGAGCAAAGCTTATATCTCAACATAAACAGGGCCTACTGTCAGAATAGATGCCTCTCCCAAAGGATACCTTACCTCGGGAATAAACTCCAAGTCCACATTAAACAAAATAGCTCCATTGCTCTCTTTACAACTAACTTAGATAAACAGATAAATGTAGCTGATGTCTGGCCCCTAAGTTCCTTATAGACAGAAGGCATAGGTAAACTGGAGTGGCTATGTTCCTAATGGTCTTCAGGACTGAGCGTCTAGTATGCACCTGTGAACCTACTGGCTTCAACCTCACCCTTCTTGCAACAGTCAGCTATCCCATATCCCCTGTAAGTGGGGAGGCCCCTTTATCAATCCTATGAGCACCACAGATGAAAATGCATCTTGCAGTTACAATGTAAAACATCACAGAGGAAAGATCTCATGTTATACTGTTAGTGCTTCTGTACATCAGAACTTGTTTTGTTTTTGCAGATTCTATGCTTTTGTTTTTAGTTCTTGAGAGTCAGAGAAGAGGGGAAAGGTGATGTTTAAGTATTTTTTTTACAGCTTTTCCATTTTGTCTCAGCTTGTGTAATCTCAGAGTTATTATTTATAGAGATCAAGGTTGTCAGGTGATTTCCCCACAATGGAAAGGTGAAGGGGGTATATTGTGGGATACAGGGGAGCGTGCTCCTCTGCAAAAGCACTTGCTTTATAGTTTACGGCAATGTTTCTTGTGGTGCTAACTTTTTTATGGATTTCTGTGAGAATCAGATATTCTACAGATGATTATTCATGCCTGCATCAGGAAAGAATAGTAGACCCATCTATCACCACATTCTATGTCAGATCCTAAGACTATTAGTATCCTTTTGTAATACTCATCCACATACCTCTCTGCATCTGAAGTCCTGATAGGCTACTATGGAAAACATGTGATTATACTAATAATGTTAATAAGGTAGATGAATGTTTCTGAAGAACTGCACCTTGGCAGTTCTGATATTAGCGGCAATTTGGTGTTGTGTGTCATCTGTTAATGCAATCATGCCCCAAGCTGATGCCATCCCACTTCCCATATTCTGGAACAGACTACCTATCTATGTCAAACAGAGCTCCTCATTAGCACTCTTCAAGAAAAATCTTGATGATTAGATGGGTAATAGGAAATTCACCTCGGGGATCACTTCTGTGGTTCTGCTTGACAGGGGCACAGGAAAATAATTTTCTTGGGTGGTGAAAGGCAGGGTACCTTTTTGGCTAGGCTTGTATAGGCCCTAGGGCCAATAGCCTAGTACCTACCTATGAACCTACCTAACTATGAACCTAAGAATACCTAGAAATTTCTGCCACATAATTAGAAATAAAAGCAAGGTGCCACAGTTCTAATTCTCATTCAATCCCATCCTGAATTAATTTAAAATGAATGCAGACTGATTTCACCACCACTGATGGGTTACTCTTTTGAGAATTGTGGAGCTTAATTTAAAATATTTCTCCACAGATATTCTGTTAGTACCTAAGTATAGATAGGGAAGTCCCAGATGGCAGCACATTTAAAAAATATATATACAATAATAAGAGGGTACCACTTTAAAGATGAGGGGAGCTCCGCTTCTAAGTAATAGCAAGCAAAATGAAACATTTTCATGTGCTCGTTCCCTTGTTAGCCTTCCTTGATTTAGAAAATATGTTAAAGTACACTATTTTAGGTATGTTAACAGTCCTCATTAGTCATAATCAGCAAGCATTTGTTGTAGGGCAGGAAACAGATGGCAAATTATGACTTGTTCAATTCACTCCATGCAGACATTTCAAAGTGTTTTAATTTTAAAAGGCCAATGGTGCCTTAATTATAAGTTAAATGTTACATGTTGCAGAGAATTGCAGGTCAGCAGATACTGAGTAATTAAGTAGTACAGTTTTTATTTTTTTTTACTAACCATTAATAAATATGTGTATTCTATTTAAATATTTCAATTTTCTTTAAAGGAGTAATATAAGGACGAAATATATAACTTTTATATATAATGTGGATAATACAACACAACATGTACATTTAAAATATATGAATTATAAGTTTATTGGAAAACTATTTGTCATTGGGTGTTAATTTATGTGTTTAATTAAAAAAAAAGTGAATGAAGACTGAAATATTCCCAAAAATGTACATAGCTGATCTAGGCCTACAAGCAGCCGAATAAATCAATCTTTTATGAAGTCAAGAAAATAAGAAACGGCACACAGTTTAAGAAGGCGGTGTCTTGTCTCCTATAATATATGAAATCAGAAAGTTTGTAATTGATAACAATCTGCTAACTGTTTTAAATATTAATAACTCATTTCAATTACTCTGTGCACTTTCTGGGTATGACTCAGAGAAAATCTATGCCACCATCTCCTTTTGCTGCTTTCTCAAATGCAAGATAGTAAAAATGTTAATTGGTATCACTCAGGAGTATTAGTCTTTTAGATATGTTGTTCTGTCTGTTTGGGAATGAAGAAAACAATTATTGCTTTGACTGCTTGCACAGAGTGCATCAGAAAACTAAAGATTTTAATTCCCATTGGATGTATTCAGCATCAAGCACATTTATCACACCGACGTGGCATATTAATGCCTCAATAACACAGCTTGCAACAGTTTTTTGTTTTTTATTACAGTGACATTTTAAAGTAAATGTATGTCTGTCACAATTCTATCAGCTCACATGCTGTACACACTTGTTTGTTTTTTAAGATATTGCACATTTTGTGGACCCCTAGTTCTAAGGAAAAAATATTTTTTGAGCAATGGGAATATGCTGAAAGTAGATCCAAGAGTTTTGCTACTTTAATTACATAGTACAGATTTCCTACACACACACACACACACACACACACAAACACACACACACACACACACACACACATGCAAGTACACAGAATTAAAACTAGTTTTCAATATGGTTAATATTTGGAGAAAGCCATAAGTTAATGTAACTTCTTAATTAAATTGCATCCACTGCAGTTCAACAGTCTTTGCCTTTGAACTGCAAAAAGACCCTATCAGAACTGACCAAGGGTATTCAAAGAAGCCCAGCAGACCGATCACTAGTACTCATGATTAAGTGCATAACCGGCCTTAGGCATAGGCCAGCTAGGCAACTGCTTACGGTGATGCTCTAGCAGGGGTGCTTTTCCAGTAATTTGGATGGTGTAGGTATGCCAGGATGGGGGCACCAAGTGGTGTGAGGGGTGCTGTGGAGCCCTTTTGCCTAGGGCACCAGTTGACCAAAGGCTGGTCTTGATTAAGTGAGCAAGAAAATTTTTTAATGCTGGTGCTAAAGTGAATGAAGGCAGTACACCAAAGAGCACAAAAATAAATACCTTCCTATTAAATACAATCCACTGTGTATTCAGCAAGTTTGCTTACTTTTTTCTCATTCACCCTGCTTTAGCAGCAGGACAGCTATTTCCTGTCAAAATGGTTGTCAGTTCCCTTCATTTGAGCAGAACATGAGGTTTCTACTACCGATTGTCATAAGAGGCAAAGTTTCATGTAGTCCCACTTTAATCATTTAATGTTCCAAGCCATGGGAATTCTCATTGTTATACCTCTTTCCACATTAGACTTTATAGAACTTAATATCCCTAGGGGTTCACCCCCTTACTGCTCCCTGTATATCATATATAAACTTGTTGAATTTTACTCTGTTACTGTGCATCAGTGATGCCTATTTGTGCTGTTTTTTTTCTTCTTTATACCTGAAACAATATTCAAATTTTGAAGTCTATAGAGATTTTTATATTATATTGCATGTTTTATTCTTGCATCTGTAGCAGTCCCTATATTCCAATGTTTATTTTATTTATTTTTTTGTACTATGTTAACTACTCTGGGTAGTGGTTGAAAAGGACCAGTTTAGAACAGAAAGAACAAAAATGAATTAATTGCCATAAAATTGATCCAGTGAGTATGAAAAGGCAGAACTCTACTGCTATTAAAATAATTCCAATGGAACTCATAATTTCACCAGCATCTCACCAGTGTACTACAGTTTCACTAGCATCTCACCACTGAAATTTAATTTTGCCATCATCTTTCAGTATAGTATATTGTCACCAGCATCTCACCAATATAATCACCTTATCCATACTCATCATCTGTTACTTTAGTATGGATCATAAGTTTTAATCATTTGACACTCTATTCAGCTACCTGAATAAGCAAGACATGTCTATCTTTTCCTATTAC
Source organism: Protopterus annectens (assembly GCF_019279795.1). NCBI lineage: Eukaryota > Metazoa > Chordata > Ceratodontiformes > Protopteridae > Protopterus > Protopterus annectens. Next base: position 601,323,176 of record NC_056747.1, read on the forward strand.
AAAACTCTAGCATGTGAATATGGTTATTTTTACCTAAGAATAAAATTAAAACATGAAAAAAATATGCTTTACCAAGGAGTATGTGATCAAGAACCTGATTCCTATGATTAATTGCACTGCAAGACTGCAACTTAAGGGCACTCAACATCGAACTTCCTAGATTGTCCCACTGCATGACTCAAGGTAGTACTTGCTTCTGGATCCACATCATTACAGAGGTTCACTATTTGATTTGACTTTGTGGTCCTCAACATTGTAGTGTAATGGTACGATTGTCATGGGATCTGGGTTCCTGATCCGATAGTCCTTGGAAACACTATGGTGAACCATGGGGAGTTAGAGCCTATTCCTACAAGCAACAGGTACTGGTTAAAGAATCAGTTATGGATTTCACACATGCCATTTGCAGGATGCACACATACATACACTCTCTTATATGCCACCCATACATATACTCGCATGGAGTTGTTAAATTTAATAAGAAATACTTTCCTGTGTACAGAAAAAAAGGCAGATAAGACCTGCAAGATACTTCCTACTCTGCCTTTTCTAACACCAAAAAGAGGTTCTATCAACAGAGTAATCTATAGTGAACCTCTTCCTTTCAATATAGGTTTATGTCTGTCCCATTTTTTCTGAGTTTCCTTACTGTCATATATTTTCACCTATTTGCAGTTGTTCCATGCATTCACCTCTGTCTCAGTGAAGAAATACTTCTGCAGAACATACTTATTCATCCTCTCTCTTTTTAGATTGTACCTTTGTTATTGATTCCCTTAGAATATTTGAAATTCTCATCTACACCTGTCATATTGTGTGGGCACTAGTTACTTTACTTTTTCCTCATTGTACAGGAACATTCTGATCAACCTCGGTGTCCTTGTGGAGATAGATCTGCCTCTATAACTGTTCACAGTATCTTAAATGGGGTCTCATCAACATTTTGCACAAATAAATTCTAACCTCCTTACTACTGTTGATAATGCTACTCTAATAATAATAATCATAATTATAGTGTTCACTGGGGTAATATATAACTATTGACCACCAAATGGGATAGTATTCAAGCACCAAAAGGGAACTTGCTTTGGCTTAAAATGGCCCGCAAGGATATCTAGCCTAACACCTATAAGAGGAAATGTGCTACATTCTCTAATGTGATAGAATACTTGGTTGGCAGTGGTCATCAGGGGTATAGCAGCATCTTGAAGTCTCCAGTGCAGATGAAGTGCCCTGTGGTAAAGAATATCAATCTGTAGGCAATCAGAAACAAACTGCCTCATGCATTTATGCTGCTTAGATACTATTAGGAAAGGCGGTCTGGCATTAGGTATGGTGGCTGAAACTTAAACAAAAATAATGTTCTGGATAAATGCACCTGACAATGTAGTACCCCATGCAATGTCCTAGATCAGCAGTTTTTGCCTGTTTATAAAGGAGTGACACCATGGTGATTAGTGTGCCTTATACTTTGTTCTCATACTGAAAACATCACGACATCTAGCTGTCAACTGAGCTTTTACTAAGCATACAACAAACAGCTCAAATTCTTTAGAACTGTAAACCTGCTAACTACAAATAGGAACTGCACACTTACTGCTAACTGTGCATATGAACAATACACCAGCTGTTAACTACAGATAGGAACTTCACGCCTGCTGTAAACTACACATAGGAACTGTGCACTTACTAAAAACTACACATAGGAATTGTACATCTGGTGCTAATTACACATAAGAACTGTACACCTGTTGCTAACTGCACATAGAAACTATACACCTACTGTTAATTACACATAGAAACTTGACACCTACTATGAATTCCACAAAGGACGCACATTTAGCAACTGTGTCATTGTATAGTAAACTTTATTATTACTGATACTGGTCATACAGGTCAAAAATGGTTACCTTTTGTTGGACAAATATGTTGGAGTGCAAGGATACAGAATTTCTAGGGTACGTTACCTCCATGGTGAGAGGTAAATGGATTTATGGATGGGACAATACATCATCAGTGGAAATCATGTTTTGAAAGACAGCAGATCGAGGCAAAGGCAGGTCCAGATTTCAGTAATGTTAAACTTTAAAACTACTGTACTTGGATGAGGAAAAGATGTAAAACAATAACAATTAACAACAATGTTGTAACATAGACCAGACATTGGTAATGGTGTGATCAAAACTACCACTGTATCCTTTTTTGTGCAGAGAGAGAAATGCGATGGCCAGAATGCCAGGAAGCTTAGAGCAACTTGAGATATTAAAAGAGATTATATTTTCAAAATCATGTTTCTGCCGGAACTCATAGATACACAATGCTAGACGTGAGATAGATCTATTCAGACTGGTCTAACTTTGCAGGAGAATTTACACCATAATGAACAAGTCCTTTGCTCTGTGCATACTGTCAGATCTCAACTGCTCCTTGTTGTGAATGTTTTCTCTGCACATTCTGCTGAGCAAAGTTAGGCATACTGTGGCTTCTGTGTACCATATGTGACAGTTTCCTGGCTTACTCTTTGCACCAAAATTATGATGTTAAGAAGGCATACATATTCTAAATCAAAAACTTTTTATCATTGCAGTCATAGTTAGCTTGTTTACTTCACAGCACAGTGCATTCATACGAACTGTTTGCTAGACAAAATGGTGAAACTATATTCTTGTGATATGTCACCTAAAGGGATTGCTGAAAAAAGACCAGCTATAATTCCTGATACAAATGTGTTATTAGTGAAGAAAGAAAACACAACTCCTGCATAAATGATCCCCTGACTGCCAGGTTAACTGCCAGCACGATAGTTTTGATTAAGGTTAGTTAGAGGCCAACATTCAGTGTCACTTGGAAAGGTACAATCCGATAGGTTGTGGGACTAAAGACTGACTAGCAAGCACAAAACTTTCAATGGGTGTTACCATGGAATATGAAGAATGTCTGGGTCAACATACATGGTATAACATTTAAAAATGCCTTGTTTCATAGAATAAAGATTTGTAATAGCACTTGCGTGTTTACAAGAAAGTTCTATATTTATTTGGCATACAGTGCTTATCTTTTGTTTGTTATAGGTGGTTTCAGGTTTGTCAAGAACTGTGGACTATGAACTCTGCATTTCTCATTGATTGGCTATTCATCACTGCCCACAAAATTAGGTGATCTGTTCCACCCATACCCCCCCCCCCCCTGCCAGATACCATTGACTTCAGGATAAAAAAGTTATTTGGGTACTTACCTTTATACTTACAACATGTAAAATTATTGTTTTCTATACAAAATAGAACACTCACTATGGAATCAGAACAATGTATTTAAATATTTTTTAAACATGGAATTAAATAATTTCTGAATAAGTATGGCCACCATTTTTGTCTGTGGATGTAGTACTGGCATCCAGGTACATGCCTGTTTTAGATACTCATCCTTTCACTGGTACTGTGCTACTACAAGGTGACATTTTATAAAATAATTTGTAAAAATGATTGATCAGTGCCATACATTTACCATCTCCTCCTAATGAAATGAGTGCATACCTCTCAACCTCTTAAAGCAAGAAATTCAGACAAAGCCGTAAATAATGGTGGGAAAAAGGCACAAAAGTAGGGATACATTTTAAATATTGGTCTTACAAACTTATAAAGTTGATAGAATAGCAGGTTTTACATTAGCGTGACTTTCTCAAGGGTATGAAGTCTGAAACTCACATGTCTGTCAGTTATTTTCTGTATTCAGTCTTCAATGATTTGCTAATGATTTTCCAGAAAACCAAAATTTTATGAGAAATGGACCAGATATACAAGGCAAAAATCTGGACATTCTGCAGAAATCTGTGCAGTTGAGAGGTATGAATATGTGCTAACTTCAATTTTTTTAATTAAATGAGAGGGACTCCAAACTTAATGCTAAGAGAGCACTATCATATAAAATATACATTACATTTCTGGAATCAGCAGATATTATCCTTGGTTCAAATTATTCATTTGATGAAGTTTTGTGCATCATGTGGGTGGTGCAATCACTATGCAGACCAGGGTAAATTTGTTATTATAAACAGAAACCATATCACAAAAAGACACACCTAGCTTCAGAACTTAAATGATTAGGAGAAATACTGCTGGACAAGTTTTCCAAGACTCTGATATTTTCTATTTATACATAAAATGACTGATAACATGATTAATATCCTTTTGAACAGTTGAAAATAACCAATGTCTGGGATTCTGTGTGAAGCAGCACCAGCAACGTGGTGTTTACTTTTCTATTCCACAGAACTACATAATATTGTCAGCAGTTTAAAATTATCCATATTACATAATTTGTTATAATTCCTAAAGGTAATGGACTAATTGAGGGAAAAAAAAACACTTTCACAAGGGTTAAAACAGCAAAAGCTAAATCTTGTCGCAGTAGTTCATGACTATAATGAAGATGACACTACTGTTTGCAAAAAACAAACAGGTAGTATTGTTATATTCTAAACTGCTTGAAAAAATCAAAAGAAATAAATGCCTTCAGCAAACAAAACTAGCCCACTGAAGCTCCATATGCTTAGACATACATTTAGATGAAATATCAGGGTACAAAAGACATGACATTTCCTGGACGATTCTTCTTTGTTGTTAATAAAAGATTCTAAGAAGGTGACCTTTTCACAGAGGATTTGTAAATGCCAAAAAATGCATAAATCTGTCCTACTGCAGTATTTGGAACACAAATTTAAATCCTTACAAGCTTAAGTTTTTAAATGCTTCTGCCTTCTGCAGAAATCCTTCATACAAGATTCTTTTGCTTGGGTATTACTAGGAAAGATGAACTGGCTGTGCATTACAAGTAAGCAATGAAAGCAAGGAAAATGTATTTCTGAGAAAGCAAAGATCAACAGGAAATCCTTTTATGTAGCACTGTTTTTTAAAGCCAGACTTGAATAAGATGAGAAAGAAAACCATAAAACTGTGCAGATCTGCAGTATTAAAGGATATGCACCCTACATAAAGGTCACCACAGTCACAGATTGCGTCCTGAACAGTTTAAAAATACTGCTAGCTTGTCACTGGACTGGTGGTTGTTTTCTTACTGGTGATATAAGAGCAAAAAAGTGCAGGAGTTACTTTCTGTAGCATATCAGGGTCTCCATTTAAAAACAGTGAACACGGTATGAAACGTGATGAAAACTTTCAGGTTTTGCAGATTTCCACTTTGGTGTCAAGATCTTACAGGACCATGCAAAATTAGTGCAGCTAATGCTAAGTTGAGAGGTCTGAGCTTTATGTGAGCCCATTTATGCAGAAATGTACAGATTTTATTAACTTCACTAAAACATCCTTTCCATACTCTGGCAGACTAGGGTAGTGATCTGTTTTACTGATTCTTGTGTAGCTCTTGTTACTCTGAGCACCAGTGTAGCCCCAGTCAATGGCATGGTGTTATCATAATGAAAAACCAGCTGGTGTTAGAAGTCCTGTTATACATTGTCTCTATCTCTATAAAATTCAGAATTCTATACTTTACTGCAGTTGCTATGATATCTTGCGGCACAATACTATATTAAAATTATGTTGAGAAGAGACGTCTATTCTTGTATAAGTGAAATGTGCAAAGTAAAATGGTACTTTTTATCACATAGCATTAATTCCATGTAAAACTACAGTTCATTAAACTTGGATGTGACATTATGAGCCTTACAGTATGAGCTGTTGCAAGGGACATAAATGATAGCCATGGAAAATGAGACAAGCTTTACTGTTACTTGCATCTTCTCTGTAACAGTGCCCAGTTATATAGCTTATAAGTTACTTACATCAGTCACTGCACTATTTCACAAACATAAAATAATACAGATGCGAAGTTTTCATTACTTTCCATTTTAGGCTGATAAGCCACTTTCCCACACTTGTTCAACAGACTAACTCGAAATAAAAGTACTGTCACCACATTTTTTCTGATTCCTAAAAGAGAGATTGCAAAGTATTATTTGAGTGCTACTTTGGTCATCTTAAGATGAGCTCTGCATGCAGTTTCTTGGGGATACTTTTTCCAGTCAATAATAGGTTAAATGCAGCTTTGCTGAAAGGAAGATTTCAAATTCAGAAGCTATTGGCAGCACACTGAGTAATTGGATTTTACTCTTTAATCAATAACTAACTTTAACACTGATGGAGACAAAATGAGGAATCTCATTTCATCATATGCCTTGATAAAGCCTTCATAGAATCTTTCAAAGTGTACTTTTATACAGAGATCTGACTGACTAAAACTCAGTTAACCCCATGTCCGAAGGGCTTACTTGGCATGTTTAACATGAAATTAGTGGACCATTAATAGTCAGAAACACATCATCGGTATTTGCCACTGGTTTGGATTGCTGATCTATGAGAAAAGGTCAGTCATCATGCATACTGCAGTGTCAGTAACACTAAACATGTGTAGCAGCTTTTTATGTTTATACGACAGCAACAATGCCTGTTCTGTGAACCAAATAAATCATTGCTGTTATGCCATGGACACTGTAACCTTTAGTTTGCTGTTTTGTTTATGTCTTACTTTTTGAAGAGTATTTATTTTTCAGGTAAATCTCAAAGAAATTAATGCAGTTTTTCTGTTTTACTAGTAAAGTAAGTACATGAATCAATGAAGTCAAAAAGATATATACAGATTGTGTAAAAGGCTGTACATTTGTATATTACTGTAATTATTGAACTTTACTATTTCACACACACACACACACACACACACACATATATATATATATATATATATATATATATATATATATGTGTGTGTGTGTGTATATATATATATATATATATATATATATATATATATATATATATATATGGGATCCGGACACATGCTCGACTAGCATATGTCCGAATCACAAAACATTGAACACGCATACACGAACGCGCTTAACATCGACAAGCACTTCCATATATGTGTGCCTGTTTTGTAGATCGGACTACAGTGCGGGTAAGGGAAAATTTCCTTTTACCCACTGTAGTGCGATCTCGGAGTTGTTGTTGAGAATAATAAAGTAGGGGGGGGTGTGGGGGGTGCAGAAACATAGATTTTATTTTTTGAACTAGAAATACACAGAAGCGCTTTTCGATGTTAAGTGCTTTCGTGTATTTTTGTTCGATGTTTTGTGATTCGGACATATGCTAGTCGAGCATGTCTCCTAGACCCATATATATATATATATATATATATATATATATATATATATATATATATATATATATATATATATATATATATATATATATATATATATAATGCACACTTATTCATAAGATACCAATAGTTTCAAATGCTGATTATAACTGTAAGCAAGCATGCCTGAATATCAGTTAAAGTCATGCTCTTTATATATCTTAGATTTCTTTAATTTAAGCTACAACATATTTGATATTGAGAAGAGAAGCAATGAAAGATGAAACATGAGTGCTTTGCATTTTCAGTATTTTTCAGACTTGCATATCAATTTTTTTTTCACAGTAAACTGCTATCAGCAGCTGCGTTGATAACACCTTAGGGCAAAACCAAGGGCAAGATATGATGTCTCACTGTACAATTTGAATGCATTATTTTGTGTGTCTTGTGCCAGGGGAATTTTGCATATTTTGGAGTTATGAAACAAGAGTATTTGCAGTTAACTGATTCAATGTATTTGTTGTTAAATTTTCTCTTCCTTTTTATGGCAAGGTAAAGGTCATCAAACCAACAGCTATTTTACAGGTTGACAATGGAAAAAAAACACGATCCAAAAATATCAAGAAACTGTGTAAAAACTGGCAGTAATGTCCTAAAATCTGCACTGTGCTAGTATGACAATATTTAAGGTACAATACTTGCCAGCAGACACATTGGTTAAGAATAGAAAACAAATCAGTACACTTAGTGATTAGGCAATTTAGGCATGCATTTTACATTAGTCAGAGTTACACATCACTTAAATTACAAAAAGTACATAAACTGGGATAAGACTGTAAAACTGGATCACTAGGACAAGGCATGCTACACCACATATGTTGTCTTGTTTTGGTCAAAAACATTTATGTTGTATAACAGAATAGCAATATAGTCCAGTGGCTACTTTATTTGAATGATATAAAACAATATACTACTATCTATCTGCTGATTACTCTCTCTAGATTGATACACACACACACACACACATCCATATGTACACATAAGTGGAATACGTTTAACTTTTATATGCATACTCACCCAAAAGATGTACTTCATATAGTCATCTATTGGAAACCATGTGCCTCTTTGCACATATTTTCCACTTGTAACAATTATGCACATTGCCATTGAGCTTTACTGTCAAATATAAGACTGTCCTATCTGCTACACACATTGGTTGGTAGTTCTGTGTATGCACCCCTTCCATTTAACATATGTTTTCCATCCTCACTGGAGAGAACCTTTCTAGCAATGGTGATGCAATCAAAATTGCCAAGGATTTGAGGGGGTGCATAACAAAACAGAACAGTCCAATGCCTGTAAGACATGTAGCTGGTGTTCTTCAGAAGCTTCCTTTGTTCTGAGCTTCATGGAACATGACAAGCAAGGACTTGTCTTGGTTTTGAGAGACTGTAGCCTAAGTCATACCTCCTTCACCCATATCTGGAATCTCCCAGTGATTTGGAAGTTCTTGTTAACTGTGCTACCTTGCTGAATGTGTGGAATTAAGTATGCAGCATACAATGTGGGAGATTGGCATAATGATTAAGGTGTTTACCTTATAAACACAAAGTACAGGGTTTGATTCTGACTTGGGGTAATTGGCTAGGCTTAAAATGCTCCATATGGACCTTTAGCCTTGTACTAACCTAGCATATACTGCACACAGCCAGCACCAGTTCCCTGCCCAGGTGGTACCTGACAATCACCTCCTGGACAGAATGCTATTTTACCCAATGCCTTTTCAGTCTAGGCTGGCAGCAAATGGTGGCATCATATGGACAATCAGTACATTAGCCTTTGGAACATCTGATATTAGGAAAGAAAGAATCTCTGGCTTGTTTTTGTTAATATTTGTTACAATAGAAATGTTCTGCATTATTAGGCAATTTATTACACATTTGTCCTACATCTACTGATCATCATTCCTCACCTGGTCATTCAGCTTATTCATTCTCCATCATTGGGGAAAGGTTCATCCTGAAGAGTCCATCACTTACACAGCTATTGAGCATAGTTCAAGATTTTTACTGTTAATTACTACTCCCCATCCAGACCCAGTGAAGTGTCAGGAAGGAGGCATGGGATGATTGATTGTGGAGGCAGTGCATGCCTCTCCCCGTAAAGCACTTATCAGTCACTCCTCCAGTCTGCACCAGGAAATTTGTACAGCTCTCTTTGTTCCTGAATGCACACAACATGCCCTTTCACTCCAGCTCCCTGCCTGCATCAGCAAGTGCTGGGGCCACACATCAACCCCATCATGTGGGTCATAATCAGGGCTTCATCTCCCTGATGCCTTAGAATTTTTTTACCTCTTACTTACAAAAAAGCAGTGTCATCCCATATGACAATTGAACTGCATATAGGATCCTGTAGGTGGGTGATTCTGTGCATGGCATCATTTGCTTATCTTTTGGGAAACCCAACATTCACAGATCTCTACAACTTTTCCACAGTGCCATGCCCCATTTGAAAGATAGCTTCGAATTTTGCATTTGAAAGACAAACCTCAAACATGCTTGTTTATCCTCACATAGAAATACTTGCACTGCATCTCTGAGTTTTTGAACATCTGGTCTCAGCTTTTTACAGTTAGAACATAGTCCTTGTATATAACCTGTAATTTTACAACTACTATTTTTCAGCCTGAGGTTGTACTGTCTTAGTCTATTCAGTATCTAAATCAATCTTTTGTCATGATCTTCTTTGGTCACACTCTACACTACTACATCATCAATAATTTTAATAATACATTCCAGCCTATCTTTGTAACATCTCTATGAAATACCACAGATACTAACAAAATACCATTCTGCTCAAGTTTGTTTCTGTTGTACTCTTCAGGATAGACGTGAACTTTCTGCTCCAGTCTCTTTCAGTTGTACTATTCAGTGTAGATATGAACTTTCCTTTTTTACAGTATCTATTCTAATCTAATACACAGCCTGCCCCCCCCAGGCATGTATGTCTAACCCATCCTTTCACACCTCTCCCACTTTCTTTCTCTGTCTTCGTCCTATCCAGCCCTTTCCCCACCTGAGTCTCTAATCAAACCAAGACATATGAGTCACTATTGGAACTTTATCCTCTATGCCACAGAGCTGGCTGGATCTATTGTTATATGATAAACCTCTTGCAAATAGCAAAGAATATTAAAAAATTCAGAATTATGAAACAAATCATCATGCTTTACATATACATCATAAGTTCATTTTATCTCCAGAAACTTTTCTTAATGCAAATATCAATTACAGCAGGAATTTATGTTTGAACTATTTGATGCAATATTATAGGGAAAAAATGATGACTGTGCTGTGAATCAAAGGGCATTGTCAAAAGAAGCTAATCACAGGTAAAGTTAGGTTCTGAATATAGAAATGCCAAGTACAAATTAGGCTGGTGTAGTACAAGAACAGAGCCAAGAGTTAGAGAAGAATTACTTTAATAAAATCCTGAAGATACTGATGTAAGGCATTGCCCCAATAGATGCAGTTATGCTGTCCCACATTTTAGCTACACAGACTATGTCCAAATGATTTTTGGGGTTTATAGATGGCTAGAACTTCTTTATCAGCAGATTGCAGGTCATGGCTTGGAGGATATTGGTGTAGAATGGTAAGAAGAAGGATTATCTATTATTTTGTGAGTTATTAGTAATTGAATATAAGCTAAATGATGGGGGAGTTCAAGCCAGTTGAGAATTTTTATTGCAAAGCAGTGATGAGTTCTATGAAGTTTACTAGCTGCTTGTCTGAGCTTAGATTTGAGAGATGACCGAAGATTTGTCAGAACTGGAGAGCCATTCAAGACAGAAGGCAAAGGATATGAGGTAGCAAAAGTTACTTTAGTGACATTAGTTAGGAATTTCTTAGTCCTGTTTTTTTAAATAACCCACAAAACAGCTTCCATGCAATAAAAATATCAACAACCAAGACAAACAATTGCAGTTCAGAGGCATATTCCCAAATAGACTACTCAGTGACAGTTAACCAACAAATTTAGTAAAATTTGCTAAAGAAAAAAAAACTAAAGGTTTAATAATTGCAGCGTATAAATGTATCATGAAGGACTCCATCAGAACATGGTATACTGCCTTGCTGATTCAACCTTGAAGGACACAGGGTCATGCTCATCCAATACTACAGTGCATCCAAGAGACATCTATGCATTGTCTCACTATCAGAGTGATACAGCACAACCTTGTTTAGTCATTTAACATCTGAAAGAAACAAGCTTGCTAAATTTCAGTGCATTTTGTAATATGGACACAATTTATTTTTTTCAGTTTTTTGAGGCCATCTTGGAACATAGTTAATGGTTTGCCTTGTGAGAGAATGTACTCTTTTGTGAGAGAATGTACTTTATTGCTTTTCTGTGTGCTGTAACTAATGTTGGCCTAGTAAGAAGTTATATTTTGATTGGATGTTTTTTTGATTTCTGGATCTTTATATATTGCTTATGTTTGGTTAGCATTTTTCTTTTTGGGCAGTGTCCTGTCAGGTGCACATCTGAGATCTACCTAACACCAATTTTAGATTTAACACCCTTCTCCACTTTCCTGAACACCAGGAAAGTGTTTTTTTATGTTATTATTAATGGGAAGATAATACTTTAGGTTATCATCTGTTATCACACCAAGTAGTTTAGTATGTGTGACAACTTTAACAACAGTATTGTTTAGTGAGGAAGTATTAAAATTGTTTTTAAAGGGTATATTGCCTTAGGAAAAAAAAGTTTAGTTTTATTGACTATTACTAAACAACCTCTCTGTAGAGTTAAAGGCATCTTGTGTTATTTTTTTGCAGATGAGTGGAATTGTCAAAGGAGCAGATTAGAGTGGAATTGTCTGCACAGTGTATATGGTTTGCTATTTCATGAACGTATAAAGATTGTTAATAAAGTTGTTGAAAAGGAGAGTCCAAGGATTGAATTGTGAGGTACACCATTGCTCACAGGTAGGTGTGAAAAATTAATAGAATGCCATTTGACAGACTAATATCTATCAGATAAATAACTGGTAAACCACTGACGAGTAGAGAATTAAGTGTCTAAAGAGGATAGTTGTACGAAGAAGTTTGTGTGTGAAACAGTGGTGAAAGCTTTTGACAAATTGGAAATAGTAACGAGACAAATTATGGAGTAGCTGAATGATAAAAATATATGGAGTTGGTGAATGATACAAATGCAGTGTTAATAATATGTCCTTGTTGAAACCCATGCTGTGTGGGAGTTAGGAGTTTTTCTTGTAGGGGGTGATGGAGTAGTTGTTTATGGACATGTTTTTCTATACATTTTAAAACGGGAGAAATTATAACATGACAGCTCATGGTTTTCTGTTTAACTGCAACTCCTACTCTTCTTTTACCTGGAAATTAAGTTCCTACAGTCCTCAACAGTTTTGATCCCTAATTCATTGATAATTCATCCTTCAGTAAATCAAAATCTGAGTGTATAAAATCTGAACTATTTAATGATAAGAGGAAAACGGGAAAGAGACAGGAGTATATTTATGCAGCCATTACAGTTGTCTAGTGCTTTTTAAAAAGTTTTTATTGGATTTTCAGTTTGAAAATAATCACAACAATGTATACAGTCAGAGATTGGTGGATATAATAAATGAAAACAAAATTCAACTAAATCTCACACACAAAAGAAAAAAAAACAACTATTTACAGTAGTGTCCATTAACCATTGATTCATTCAAGTTATTACACATTACATTAAATCTAAAATGCAGTTATTTTTGCCTGTCAAGCAGATCTCTAAGATTTGTCCATGCATTATAGCAAGAGGTAATCCTGGTTGTTCTTGACTTAATTGTAATGATTTACAGGTGCTAGACTTCAGTTGCGATATTTATAAATTCTTTGAACAAGGGTATAGATTCATTTTTAAACATATTTTGTATTTTGTATGTTTTGAATAAGGTTTTACGGCACAAAATGACATTTATATGAATTTTAAAAAAATGTAGTTGGTTTTAGTGCTTTATAAATATTTTTTTTGCTTAATTGTTTAATTAATTAAGGTTACTAAGATACTATATATAGTAGGTGTAGCACATGCATAATTTGTATCTGAAGAAGTCTCATTCATGAGATGAAAACGCTTATATGTGGTGGTTGATTTAAATAAATTCGAGCAAGATTTACCCTACTTGCAGTTTTGGAATCTATTTCTACTTTTATCCAGTTGTTAGTTTTTTGTACTTTATTGTTTTTGGTTTGTTGGGTTGGTTCCAGTTACTGCTTGGAGGATCGTTGAGGAACTTATTGGAATTTGGTGCTACCTACTATGGAAGGTTCCCCTGGTGATTCGACTATTATTGGAGAGGATAATCCATTTAGTCCTCACAGTTTTATTAAGACACAGCAAGAGGTTATAAAAGTACATGAGGAACTGGCTTCTTTAAGAGGCGATTTGACTAAGCTTATTGACTTGTTTAGCCAAGCTGAGCCAGTAGATGGAGCCATTTCCACACGTAATTGCTCTGTACGTTGTTCGGCGCCGTTTCTAATGTCATCTCCATGCTCTAGTGATGTGAGTTATGGTGGTAGTAAGACGAACGTGAAGGAAAACGAACCAAGTGAACGGAGTAATGGAAGCAAGGACGGAGGGGTCCCTTTGTCACCATTGGAAGGACATAATGGGCAAATTAATGCGAAGGAATGATATGACCGGGTTGTACAACAAAAGAATTTCAAATCTAAAGGTACTGTTTATTACGCTGATAAAAGTACTAGAGAGACAGCATCTGGTTCTGGTGGTACAGTGTCAGCGACACATAATTTTCAGAATAACGAACATTCATTTTGTTTTAAAGATGTGATGGACAAAAAATTTGAATTTAACACATCTTTTTCTGTTAAGCATTTACAAGGTAACATGGTTGGACATGATTTAAATGAAACTAATGTCCCTACGCTAAAAGATTTGATTTATCTATTTGAAAAAAAGCTGTTTAAATACAAATGCTTACAAATAGACAACAGATATTTGCATTGTTGTGTCAGTTACAAAATAGTTCCTCAGGGACTTAGAATATTTAAATATCCATTTGGTGTATTATACATATGACATAGTTTTAAAAGATTTTCATGATTTTTTGATGAGTGTGGATTTGGTTTGATTTTGAAATTGATTAAGTATAATGAAACGCAGATGAATGGTTTGTTAGTAGATTTAAACAAACTAAATGACGATATTCTGAAAGATTTGTTGTTTGATGAATATAAATACTTGTATAACAGGGTTCTGAAAAAAACAGATGACAGGATCAACAAGGTTTTTGTTAGGAAACAGGAAAAGTTTACGAGGGATAAAGAACAATACATAAAAGGTAAAATGTATCCAGGACCATTTAATAATTTCAAAAATAGAAATAATGCACAGGAATTGGTTCACCCTACGCAATTTGCTACAGCTGAACACAATGATGTACAAAGAACCAAACTTCAAGGTAGATATAACCATGAAAATAATTGTTCTAATAGAGTTTTAGATGAACTTGATTCCTTTCCTGAACCACATGAACATTTTTAGGCCCCAGGAGGTCAGAACGTCTGGCAAACAAAAACAGACTTCCATCCGACCCGAGTCACCCAATAAGTTCCTATGGAAACAATCATGGATGGAAAAGTGTGGGGAAGAAGAGCAGATAAAAGTTATTTCACACACTGATGGTATAGTTTCTGAATATAAAGGTTTCAAAATTTTTAATTATACTTCTATTGCTTTGGAAATTAATCATTTTAATTTATTCTCAAAAGGTTTTAAGTTTGTCAAATCGCAATATGGTGATTTAGCACATATTTTAGTGGATTTTAAATTATATCTTAGGAAATTAAATCTTAAACTGATTCACAAGAAAGTCTCTGGAGACAATTCTTTTACTAACAGAGGCCTAGTGAGGCACAGTGCATATAACCCACCCTTGCATCCGGCACTTATTACCTTTGAAAACATTGTTACGAATGAAATTTATGATATATAAAAAACAAAAGAAAAGTGGAACATCATAATTTGAGTAGGGAGGAAGAGAAGTTGTTTATTAAATTGAAAACACAGAAAGAAATTAGGATTTTGAAGCCGGACAAGGGTAGGGGAGTTGTATTATTTGATAATGAAGAATACAACAATGTTTTAACTAACATGTTGTTAGATTCAAATACATATTCTTTAGTTTCATACAACGAAATACAAATTGCATATAGTAGACTTGACTCCCGTTTAGAGGAATATCTTTTGGAAAATAGAGTTGACATATTAACTTATAATTTTTTGAGGCAAACACATCCCATTATTCCTCAGTTTTTTGGGGTACCTAAGCTTCATAAATCTGTAATTGAACCCCCTTTTAGACC
The DNA here is from genome assembly GCF_019279795.1 of Protopterus annectens. NCBI lineage: Eukaryota > Metazoa > Chordata > Ceratodontiformes > Protopteridae > Protopterus > Protopterus annectens. The sequence goes on from NC_056747.1 coordinate 601,338,730, forward strand.
TATTGTTTCAGTTAGGAATTCCAAAACACATCCACTAGTAGTGTACATAGATAGTCTTATTAAAAATATTGTCACTAAGACGGAACATTTAATTAAAGATTCCTGGGAATTTCTTAGTAAAATAAAAAAAGAATTGTGGTCAGAAAGTTGTATATTTTTAACTATTGATGTTAAGAATGTATTTACTTGCATACCATGGGTTGAGGGGTATGAACTTTTTGAGGAATGTATTTATAAACATTTGGGTTTACCTTATGATCAAAAGCTATTAATTCTGGAGTTAATGGAAGTGGTTTTGGACAGCAATTATATAGGCTGTGAAGGTGAATATTACCAACAAACCAGCGGTGTAGCAATGGGGGCAGCTTGCGCCCCCATTTATGCTAATTTAGTGATGTTAGCATGGGAGGAGAGATTTGTGTTAAAAAGTATTTATAGTGAACACATTAAGTGCTACCTAAAATTTTTGGATGACATTTTTGTCATATGGGATGGCACTAAGGAAAGTATAATTGACTTTATTGAATATTTGAACAACACTACTAATTTTCTTTCTTTCATGCATGTAGTCGACGACTATAGTATTAATTACTTGGACATCACTGTTTAGAAAACACAGCTTGGTTTTAAATCTAGAATTTTTCATAAGGCCACATGATGCAATAGTTATTTGCACCACAATAGTGCACACCCCTTCCATCAGAAAAGAAGTTTGATTAAGGGTCAGGCTGTCAGATTGGCTAGGATGACCACCGACCTTTCTGACTTATTTGATGAATTCATTTTTCTTGGTAAAAAGTTAATTGAGAGAGGATATCCCAGGGATTTAGTTGGCAAAGTATTGGAAGAAGTTTACAATAGCTGGGTTACTAGATACAAGGCTTTATTAGGTGAACCGCGTAAAACTGAGGTTGAATCTGACAAAGTGACAAAAAATTACCAGGGGGCTTGTGTTACTGAATTTAACTTGTTCTCTGATTTTTTTAAAGAAACTGTGGAAGCTAATTGGTGTATATTAAAAACTAATAAGGAATTATATGAAGTGATAGGAAATAAACCACATTTTATTTATAGGACAGGAATGAATTTTAAAAGGTCTTTTGAAATAGCTAGTAATAAGGAGATTATTAAAAAAGCAACTAGTTCCTGCGGTAGATGTGCACAATGTTCATATATTTTCAAGGAAGAAACAGTTAATTTGAACAATGGCTTAAATAGTGCTGTTAAATTTTGTAAAGGTAACTGTTATAGTAGGATGTTAGTTTATATGGCCATTTGCACATATTGTTCATCATTCTATATAGGGAAAACCGAAAGGGCACTAAAAGATAGAATATATGAACATGTTTATGATATTAGGACCAAAAAAGACACTAGTGCCCTATATAAACATTCGGTTACCTGTGCATCTTTTAGTAGTTTTAAATTTGGTATTATTGATTTGGTTAAAAACAATAGCAGGGGAGGTGATACAAAGAATTTATTATTAAACAGGGAATTAAGATGGCAATTGAGACTTAGGGCTAATTACCCCCTGGCTTAAATGAATATATTAGCATTAAGCCTATACTTATTGAGAAGGCAGCAAAAGTTTAATATATTTGTTTTATATGTTTTATATACTTATTTTATTCCTAGTAATACTGAAATTTATCCTATTACAGATTAATTATAAATCTATTGAAAATCTGTTGATTACTATACCAATGAAAGGAGATATTTTATTCATCTGCATTTATTTATCTGTATTTATTTAATAGAATTTTTTACAATTTTAAAACATATTTTCCATACATTTTTCAAACATTTTTTAAACATTTTTAACATACATATATATTTTTTAAACATTTTTAAACATATTTTGTATTTTGTATGTTTTGAATAATGTTTTACGGCACAAAATGACATTTATATAAATTTAAAAAAAATGTAGTTGGTTTTAGTGCTTTATAAATAATTTTTTTTGCTTAAATGTTTAATTAATTAAGGTTACTAAGATACTATATATAGTAGGTGTAGCACATGCATATTTTGTATCTGAAGAAGTCTCATTCATAAGATGAAAGCGCTTATATGTGGTGGTTTATTTAAATAAATTCGAGCAAGATTTACCCTACTTGCAGTTTTGGAATCTATTTCTACTTTTATCCAGTTGTTAGTTTTTCGTACTTTATTGTTTTTGGTTTGCATAGATTCATTCTTCCAATTCCTTTCTCACTATAATGGTATAGACCTCAAAATTTGATATTTCATTTTTTTAACATTTATATGAATAGGAGTGTTAAATTTGTTTTATCTAAATCACTAATTATTTTTATCTCCAAAAAAAGCTTGTAAAATGAGATTAAATGTTCTTCCAATAAAGTGCTATGTGTTGCCAATCCACTTAAGTTTTTGTTTACATCTCCAGTAAACTTTTTTCTGCTTGAACATTAATTCAGTTTTATGTGCTGTAAAGAAAGATCTATGCAAAAAATTCTAAGTAAAGAGATTCCATCTAAGAGACAAAGTTGTATTTTTAGAAAATATTAGAATTATTTGTTTGTCTTCTTCACTCAGAGATCTATTATTAATTTGGGTAAAATTGTTCCAATAATTGTCATTGCAACTTTTTGTATCTTTCCTCACAACTCTATATAATTTAGATAAGAGACCTTGTTCCAATGTGTTTTGTTGCATTAAGAATATTAGATATTCAATTAATTTTGGGACATGATCTCTTATCCTTGGTTGCATTAACTTAACTTGCCCTTCTACATGTTGTCTATGGGACTGTACATCTAGCTACATTATAAATTTGTTCTTAATATAATTAACAGAATTTAGCTTTTCATATTTTCATTAACTGAAACCAATACAGCAGATTTTTTGCTTTAAATATGATCATTGGTTTTGACTTTGAGGTGGAAATGTTATTTTGGGTATATGCTACAGGAAATATAAGAAAGATCCATACTTTATATGCCATGTCTCTATATATAAAATTTTAAAAGTGTTTAATATAATAGAAATGAAATCAGAGTCACTTGTTTAGTGACTTTTTCCTACAAGATAATCATTTAATGACTGATGTAGACTGTTATTTAGTATGAGATAATTATTACAATATCTATTATGTTTAGAGTTTATAAAAATATTTCCTAAAAACTCTTTCCACCTAGCTGTGTGTTATTAATAGGTTCATAGGCTCTAGATTAGTACTAGGTCAACTGCCCTTGTGAGACATTTTAAGCCTAGCCAATTATCCCTTGTGAGACTCAAACCCCATGCCTTGTGTTTATAAGGCAAACACCTTAACCATTAGGCCATACATATATATTTTTTTTATAATTGATGATAATAAATATAATTCTATATTTGGTAGCCCTATCCCTCCTGCTGCCCAGTCTCTCATATGATGGTTTAAAGGAATTATTGGTTTACTGGGATACCAGAAAATCTTAAAATTAAAGTGTTAAATTATTTAATACAACTTGTGTGTGTGGTGGGGGGGGGAGTAATGATACTGATTGTATAATATATACGATTTTTGTTAAGATAATCATTTTGATTATAGATAACCTTTCTTCCACTGTGGAAAAATATTTAATTTGTCTATTAGATTCTTTATATTGTTTATACTGATACTATTTGTTATAATTATTCCTAAATAATTAATTTTCATCTCTTTGACAATATATTTATTGAATTTATTTTTGATTCTATTCTTATTTATATTTATAGGTAGGATTTTTGTTTTGCCATTGCTGAATGTTAAACCAGATTTTCTTTGAAATACATCCATTGCTAAGAAAACTACAGGTAGAGAATTATCATTGTCATTTAATGTCAGTAGGATGCTATCAGATTTTAAATTCTCATGTAAGTTAATACCTTTTATATCTATATTTGATCTGAGAAAATTAGCAAATGGTTCCATAATTAGGGTAAAAAGCAGAGGTAAAAGAGGACATCCTTGTTTGGTTCCTTTCAAAATTTGCATAGAATCCGAAGTAAAAGTACATATTTTAACATATGCAAAACAATCATTATAAAGAAGATTAATAAAATGTGTGAAGTTACTTGAGAAACTATAGTCTTCTAAAACCTGGAAGAGATATTTCCAGTTTAATGAGTCAAAAGCACTATTAATATCAAGACTCATTAATATTAAGTTCTCTTTTTTTGCATAGTCAATTATTGTGATTATTCTATTAATATTATCATAAGTATTTCTGTTTAAGATAAAGCCACTTTAATCTTCATCAGTCATGGAGAGTGAAATATATTTTAATCTACTAGTATGAATTGCCACGAACAATTTATAATCTACATTTAAAAGTGAAATAAGCCTGTATGAATGACAAAGATCCTAGCGAATGTTCGTTTTTAAAATTGGAGAGATAGCGGTATGTTTCTAGAAAGGAGGAACTTTAGGTCCTTGACTATAAAAAAAAAACTTGTACAGTATATCTAGGGCTTCTTTGGGTAGCAGCTTATATAATCTTATCATTACCTGGTGCGTATTAGGTTTCAGTTTAGAAATTTGAGTTTGAAGTTCAGAAATGGAGATTGGTTTGTCAATTAATTTCATTTGGTCATCAGATAGTTTAGTTTTTATATTTTGATAAATATGTTATTATTTCTTCTGGATCGATTAATATATTATTTTGATTGATTTTATTATAATAATCTCTGAATTTCTTTAGAATATCTTCTATTTCTGTTGCTTTTCTTTTCTTCCTACAACAGTAGACTCCCTTTATGTGATTGCACTTACTGAGTAATTTCATTTTGTGGCTAAATTGTGCATAGATTTTGGGTTAATAGAACATTTAATCATCTTATAATTGTCAAGGTTGATTTTTAGTTTTATGGTTTAAGATTTACAGGTATTTGTTTTTTAACTTCTTAATCTCTTCTGTATTATTATTTTTATTTGTCTGATTTGCAAATTTTAACTTATCATGTTTTCCTTGTATTTTATTTAATTCTTTGTCCCATTTGTTTTTATTTGACAACCATTTAGTGACTCTACCAAAAATATATGCTTCTAGTGCATCCCATAAATAAATTTTTGAAGTGTCTTCTATATTATTAATTTCATTAAAGGAAAGGATTTATTTAATAACAAAGTCCTTAAATTCTTTTAAACAAGTTATATATGCTGGTAATCTTCTGATTTTAACATTATATCAGATTTCAAAAACATTCAAAGGTAAATGCATTGTGATCTGAAAGTGGACAGATTTATGTTCTGTCTTTGCCTAATGTATCAGTCAGGTCATTAGAAACATAAACTCTGTCAATTCTGGATTGCATTCTGTGTCTATAGAAATAATGGGTAAAAAATAATGAATTTGGTTCCGAAAATTCATTTATGTCTCTTAGATGAAGCAATTCAGTAAGTTTTAACAATGCCTTTGCAGATGCCTATATCATCCTTTTACCTGTTGTGTTAGTATCACTTGTGACAATATGCAATTAAAGTCTCCTGCTAGAATGATATTGTCTTTCGAGTTTTGAATTACTTGTTCTAGATGTTGGTCAACTGTTTCAATTCCTATTCCAGGAATCCAATCCAAGTTAATAAGAGTTAATATCCTTTTATTATACTTTATAGTTCCAGTACAAAGCATACCTTTATCATCTTGATATGTTTCTATAACCATAGGCATAGGCAGTGGATTTTTCCATAATATAGCAACCCCCCCATTTTTATTATATTGTGAATTGGACAATATAGTATAGCTTTTAATATTTACCCTATGTCTTCTTTTAATAGCTGTGTTTCCTATAAAAATAAAATAACTTCAGAATTAAACAACTTCAAATATTTGTTTAAACTACGTCTCTTGCATCCGTTATTTAAACCATTGACATTTTTGAAAGTGCAGTTAATAAATGCTATTTGTCCTACTGATCAAAAGTAGACATGTTCTTCTCATAGATAATGACACTCTATTAGTAAATAACTGTTTAGTAATCATATTGTGAACATTAACATTTGAAGGTTTGATTAGACATAAAATAGTTACTTTTGTGGACAATTGAAAAAAACTAAAAATATAATTATCATTAAACATTTGTTTTTCAAATCCCTCTTACCTCCCATGGAGTCTAACACTCCTTGCTTGATTAGTCTAACCATCCAAGCAAACACAGACATACAATATTCTGACAAAAAACAGCCTTCTCTACTACAATCAAATATGATGCTATTAACAGTAAAACAAAGATGAATGTGTATCATTTAAAACATTGTTAATATTTAATAGTAGAACAATTATTTCACATTTTAACTTGCTATTTAACATATACATTCTCCAGTTTTATGTGTTCATTAAGGTGCTAAAGTAAAATATGCTTACATCTGTTATTATTGTTCCTTGTCTATGCATACGTTTGAAATTCATCAGCTAATAGTATAAAATATGAAAGACTGCTGCACAACAATTAAAAATGTTTTGTGGTGTGTCCCACAGTAAGACCAATATAATTTCAAAACCTTCTATTCCCTCTTTGTAAAGTTATATTAAAGTAAATGAATAGTTGTTCTACAATGTTTAAACAATATTTCATTATTTATTTATGTCCAGTGGTTTATTACTGTAAATTAAAGCCCCCTATGTTATTTCTGTCAAATATATAAAGCAAAAGAAGCAATAAACTGTATGAGAGACTTTCAAGTGTATTGACATCATATTCATATTATGTATGTCAAGCCTCTAATAATAAATTTCTAAACATTATATATATATGTATATATATATATATATATATATATATATATATATATATATATATATATAGAGCTATCTATATATATATATATATATATATATATATATATCATCATCTTCTTTTGGCTGTTCCCGTTAGGGGTCACCACAGCAGATCACCTGTTTCCATTTCTTCCTGTCCTCTGCATCTTGCTCTGTCACACCAACCACCTGCATGTCCTCTCTCACCACATCCATAAACCTTATCTTAGGCCTTCCTCTTTTCCTGTTACCTGGTAGCTTCATCCTTAGCATCTTTTTCCCAATATACTCGGCATCCCTCCTCAGCACATGTCCAAACCAACGTAATCTTCCCTCTCTGGCTTTGTCTCCAAAACTTCCAACCTGGGCTGACCATCTAATATGCTTATTCCTAATCCTGCCCACCCTCGTCACACCCAGTTCAAATCTTAACATCTTTAACTCTGCCACATCCAGCTCAAACTCCTGCCTTTTTGTCAATGCCACTTTCTCCAACCCATATAACATAACACTGGTCTCACTACCCTCTTGTAGACCTTCCCTATCACTCTTACTGGTACTCGTCTGTCACAAATCACTCCTGACACTCTTCTCCACCCACTCCATCCTGCCTGTACTCTCTTCTTCACCTCTCCTCCACACTCACCATTACTCTGAACTACTGACCCCAAGTATTTAAACTCATCCACCTTCGCCACCTCTACTCCTTGCATCCTCACCATTCCTCTATCCTCCCTCTCATTCACACACATATATTCTGTCTTAGTTCTGCTGACCTTCATTCCTCTTCTCTCTAGAGCATATCTCCATCTCTCCGCCTGTTCCCTACTCTCACTACAGATCACAATGTCATCTGCAAACATCATAATCCACGGGGACTCCTGTCTGATCTTGTCTGTCAACCTGTCCATCACCATTGCAAATAAGAAAGGGCTCAGAGCTGACCATTGATGTAACCCCACCTCCACCTTAAACACATCCTTCACTCCCACAGCAGACCTCACCGCTGTCACACTACCCTCGTCCATATCCTGTACCACTCTTACATACTTCTCTGACACTCCTGACTTCCTCATACAATACCACAACTCCTTTCTAGGCACCCTGTCATATGCTTTCTCTAAGTCTATAAAAACACAATGTAACTCCTTCTGACATTCTCTGTACTTCTCCATCAGCACTCTCAGAGCAAACATCGCATCTGTAGTGCTCTCTCTCTCTCTCTTTCTATATATATATATATATATTTTTTTTTTTTCTTACCATTCATTGACAACTAATATCAAACTTCATATACTTGCTTTCAAATATAATTACTTATAAATGTATTCAAAGGTATTTCATAATATGTGTAATATTATAAGTGTTTCCCTTCTTCAATACCAGTTCTCATGTCTAACTATAGTTGCAGTGAAATTTGAATTAATGCATATTTAAAAGGTTCTGCCTTTTAGTCAACTTAACCTTCTAATGTTGCCTGTCAGTCAGAGTCTTTGAACATGAACAGCTCTCTTTTCTTGTTTAAGTGGGAATTCCAACTGAACTCTAGCTGTTTACCAAAGAAAGCTTAATGTGCTGCTATAAATGAAGTAAAAAAAAAAAAAAAAAACTCAAGCTGTGGAGAAAGGGGGTTCATATCTAACTACCACTTACATAGAGGCAACCCATCAGTCATAATTTCCATATTTCGTATTAAACCTGAACATTTTATTTATGTATAGACACTATTTCAAAGCCATTTAAAACTTCACAATCTCTCCACGGTTAAACAACATCAAAACACACACCCATAGCAACTGCAATCACCCCCTCCCCAATCCACCATATCATAAGTCATTCTATTAAATAGAACAGTAACATATTATCTAAATCTAGGAAGACAGGCAGCTTTTAGGTTTTACTATTAGTTTTAATGAAACAACTTTTCTAATGTTACTGTTATTAATTATTACATTGAGTTGCTTCCACAGTTAGGTGAAGATGTTTATCTGTCATTGCTTTCAGTATACCATTTAAGTAGCAGTTTTAATTTAGAACTGTTAATGTATTTTCCTTTTTATAACAAGAAAGTATGAGATGTCACTCATAGTGTGTGCTCCCTTTAGTAGGTAACTGCAGCTTATATGAATTAAACAACTTTAAATTCATCAATGTGTTATACTGCAGCTATTTTCTACTGTAAATATAAAGTATGCATGAGTTCCTGAGATAGCAATTCTGTATGCAACCTTTCAGATCATGTACTAGTATAAATGCTGTATGCTTCATTTAAGGGAAACGAATAATACTTTGTCATGACTTATTAAAAATATTCTTAATTATCTGTAAATTAGACAAGCATAAGAAGGAAAAACAAAGTAATTCATTTACCTTGCATTAACAGACTGCTTGTTGAATTTCTGATTCCTATTTATGTTATAGTTGAGCATGTTGTCATTTCATGTTTTGCTAGTAAAGATATGTACAGAAGTAAAACTAAGTTTGTCTACATAAAAAGAAAACAATCCATGGTATCTTATTTCCTTTGTGAATAAAGAAAATGGAAAAGTAAAGCTCTTTATTTTCCCTTATTTTTTTCTTTTTCTCATCTGTCTTATTTCCATTTGTCTCCTTAAGGATATAATGGATCAGTCCATATTCTCTGTTCAGAAATGTCATTAGTTTGTAGATATGACAATGCAAGTTCAAGATCTTCAAAGAATTAAACCTCATTAGAAAGGAAAATCTTCAGCCTGGCCGGGAACAGTAAATGTGCATTTATCTGCTTTTTCTTAAGTTCTCTTATAAGGGGAAGGAATTGTTTCCTTTTAGTCATTGCTGTTACTGAATAGTTATTATCACAATGAATAATATTTCCTTCTGCTTTAAGTGGTGACTTAGGCAGTTTTGAGTACCAGTTCCTTATCCTGAGATTAAATAAATTTAACCACAATGGACCTCGGGAAAGTACTGTACTTTCATACAGGATTAATCAGAGATATGTAAGCTTTCTCTATCCCAAAAGAGATAGCTTCAGGCAAATCTAAAGTTTTAGGGATCCAGGTAGACAAGAAATTAACCATATTGTTACCTTTGGTTCCTTTTGGTAGACCAAACATACACATGTTTTTCCTATGAGACCTGTTCTCAAGGTCATCTATTTTGGCTAGTAAAGAGTTGCACTGTTTTAACAGGAATTCAGTATTGTTTTCCCCTTCACTTAGTCTTCCTTCCATATCATTCAAGGAGTCTTGAATGCCCAGAATCTGGTTTCTCTGTAACTGCAGTGCTTCATTAATTTGTTCCATTTGCTTGGAACAGTTCTTTCTTAAAGTCATCTATTTTGGTGTGCAATCAATCTGTTTTCAAAGACAATTCTTGAATATTAGTCAGTAATGACTGAAACTCTTTTTTGAACACAGAGTCTTGAGATGCTGCCTTTGTATACCTCATGGTGCTGCAGGATACAGTGAAGACATTTTCTCTCACAGATTTTGACAAGAAAATAGTTGAATTTTAAGAAATTTTTTGATATAACCCTTTAGGATATCAAAGTTTATCATAATTCACTTAACTTAGTTGTTTAGGATTATTTAGATATAAAATTTCCTGTCAGAAATATATATAGTAACAGAGCAGAAGAAAAATGCTGCCATCTTAGTCTCATCCTGGCCATGCCCATCTAGTAATTTTCACTATGGAAATACTTCCTGTTTGTGCAGCACGTAAGACTTGATTCTCTGTCTGCCACTTCCTCATCTGTTGCTTAATCTTAAAGACAGTATTCACATTTTTAACAAGTCTTAAATCAACTCTTCTATAATTGGCAAATAATTACGGCTAACAGTTCACAACCTTTCCTGTACACTGGTGTTTGAGAGCAAAACAAACAACTAGAATTTTGTTTCTGACTGTTTTGCCTCATAATTAACTTAATAAAATAAACAGAGTCTGTATAGCACTTGTAACTTTCAACTCTTCCTTACATCAGGAACTATCAGTAATTTTTTATATAAGTCCAAATAAAGAATGATTGCTTACATATGTTCAAGAATTTTTAATGTAAGAAGCAAACAGCTTTATGACCTTCTGGACAGTATAAGGTAGTGATAAACTGGTTGATGGAATATAATATACATTAATGAGAGTAGAAAGCCATTTAGCAAACTATGAGCAACATTCTTCATGTAATTCTGAAACATTGATTCACAAAACTTTTACCACTTGGTGTCTCCAAACACCTGCAGTGGCACCTGTATAAAGCTCTGCCAACTAGGCATAATATAAGGCATATTAATAGTAGAACATATTCTTTATAAACAGCAAATGTGACAATTATGGGTCTACAACATTCTTCATGTAATTCTGAAGCATTGATTCACAGAACTTTTACCACTTGGTCTCTCCAAACACCTGCAGTGGCACCTGTATAAAGCTCTGCCAAGTAGGCATAATATAAGGCATATTAATAGTAGAACAGATACTTTATAAACAGCAAATGTGACAATTATGGGTGTACAACATTCTTCATGTAATTCTGAAGCATTAATTCACAGAACTTTTACCACTTGGTCTCTTCAAACACCTGCATAAAGCTCTGCCAACTAGGCATTATATAAGGCATATTAATTGTAGAAAAGATGCTTTATAAACAGCTTGTTTGTTTGTGTCTTTCGGCTTTTCCCGGTTAGGGGTCGCCACAGTGGAACTCCAGTCCACTAATGATTGGCAGTTGATTTTTATATACCGGCTTGCCAGGCCTGATGCACAACCTTCAACAAAGGTATGCCCATTCACGCATGTCTCCACAGAGAAGACGCTCTAGCTGAGAATCGAACTGGACAACATCTTACTGTGAGACGACAATGCTACCGCAGCACCACCACCGTGGGTAGATGCTTTATAAAGAGCAAAGGTGACAATTATGGCCTCCTTACATTTGCATAATGTAGAAGAAATTAAGGCTTTGTGTTTGATCAGGAATGATATTTAACTTTGTTTGAGTTGGAAAAAAGGTATTGATATCAAGTGGCAGAGACATCAAATATAAATATGTGACTTGCACTTCTAAGTGCCAGTACAAAATGCATCAGTACTACCACAACTGGCCAGGCAGTAAAGTACAAATGTTATTTTATTTTACATTTACAACCACAGTTGAAGAAGTCATAGAGAGCCTAGCCTAGTATGTAATCTCCATTAACATAATTACATGGTAAAATAAGGCAGCTATTAACTGTAAGAATGTGAAAAACAGGCAGCATGTATCTACTTGAAATAATTAAATGACAAATATGTTATATAACATGAAGAAGCTCACTTTTTATTCTGTCACTTTATTATAGCTTTTTTGATGTTCCACTATTAGAAAAAATGATAGTATGAAATGCAACATATTTTCATTGAAAGTGTATACAGCTGGACCAGACTTCTGGTCCATTACTAGGACTAAAGGTAGTATTAAGCTTGTTTTTTGAATGAAACCAGGCATTTGTGGACCTGCTTGGTTGGGGTAGAGGTGGGAGTGGGGGAGAAAAATCATCCAGTGCTCTTGCGCTCCCTATTCAAGTCTGAAAATTTTATTGCACAGTGCATTATAGCATCATTATAGAAATTAAAAGGACAACAATTGTGTATAATGTTGGATATTACAGGTATCAGCACTCAAAGAAGAAAAATGGATAAAAGCAATGTGAATCTCAGCATGTATTTATTGCTCCATGTGAATTAACAGGTAAAATGAAATATTTGTATTTGATGTGGTGGAAGTATTCCCAAACCTTCCTTACCCTAAGGAAATCTCAGAATGTCTGAAGTAAGGAAATAAGATAGAATAAGCATAGAGCTGAGGGTTTTGTCCTTGCAGCCACATAAAATAAATATGTACAAAAATAAAGGTACATGGCATGAATACCACAGAAGAATATATATTGTATAACAAATTAAATTCTAATGCCAGTTAAATGGCTCAAAGCAACACACTTCTATGTTTTTGTGAATTCTAAATACAGTTAATTAGCAGACAGAAGGATAATCAGAAAATATGTTTTGTTGATTCTGAAAATGTATAATGTGGGCAGTGGAATAGGAGTGTGTTTAAGCTGTACTTGTTACTCCAAAGCTCAGGTTATGCTTTGGCATAACATACAATTAAATACTGTTTATATCTGATCATCAAATGCCACATAACATTAAAATTCACATTTCTGTTGTGGTATAATGGAGATTAAAAATAAAGCAGGAGTTGGAATATATGTCTACTATCTAATAACTGGGGTAATTACAATAAAAAGTAGTTTTTGCTTGACTAGGAAGTCACACCCTATGTAATTGCATAGAGATAATTGCATGAGTTACAGTACTGATTACCCAGTCAAATTCTCCTCTTTTGTCTTACATATTTTAGAAGAGAATCTAACTGATTTGTTTTGTTGTTTGAAATCCTCTGTGTCTTAAAAGAGAAAATCAAATTACATGGTATTCTTCATCATATTCCGATTCAAAAATTAATTACCAGTTCTCCTGGTGGTAACCCTCTTCTATTCATCATCTGTGTATGGTAATAAGCTGTCTGTATTCTTTGAAAATTTTCAGAAGTGTATTATGCTATAAAAAACTACTAAACTATTGTAATTAGGCTATGCTAAAGATAAAGACGGACTTATGAATATATAGATAGAGAAAGAAAGTGATATACATGTGAATGAATGCATATATGTGTATATGTGCAAACACACACATACACTCTTTGTGTCTCTCTCTCTCTCTCTCTATATATATATATATATATATATATATATATATATATATATATACCTTAAATAATCTAAATGGTTTAATGTCGACTGAAAAATATCTAAACAGAGAATAACAATAAAATCTAACCACATTCAAAACCCTGCCCTCTGCTAATTATATATAGGAACTCTAAGGCTGCAGAGGAGTGAGGTAAGGGCATAAAGCCTTCCATAGTATAAGTTTGATTTTGTCGATATTTTGCATTTAGATTTTTTTCTTTTTATATATTTCTGAGTTCAGACATTTTTCTGACAATAATTTTGCTGTCGATATTCTGCAGTATAGGTACATTCACTTATGTCAAAACACCTAATTGTCAACATTTGAAATATCAATTGCATAACATTGACAGTGCAAATGTCAACATGCAACTACATATGTTTTGAGGAGCATCGATGCAAGCAAAATCTCTTGAGGAGCAAGTCTCTCTGTACCCCCCCCCCCCCCCGCCTAATTATATACACTAACTCAGAGATCATTCAATTCCTGGGTAAAGGGCATATTACTCAGACCGAGAGATTGTTCATTCTTGCACATATGTGAAACATTGCATTGTTAGCCAGTGTGTGTCAAATTGACCCATGCTAAGGATCCCATATCTACTTATTTAAAATGTCTAATAGTTGGGCTGGCTGCCCCCTTTTAGCCTTGACCACATATGCATAAGATTGCCTTTAAGATTTTCAGTGTAGGAGGGAACAGTCCATATCTTTCAGCACTTGAAAAGTACATCATTGAATGTCATTCTTGATGAGCAAAATGGCGAGATAGCAGAGATTTATGTCAAACCAAAGCTTTCCCCCACCTCAGGTATTTAGCCAAGGCCTTCCTCATCACAAATGATGCTGTGCTGTAATTAAGAATGATGTGAACCAGACAACTTGCTAGTTTTAAATCAGCTGCATGGTCTATGGCCACTCTAAGGATTCTTTCACAGTCATTAAAGCCTAAAAATGAAATGTTTTGTATATAAATTATTAGGATGTCTGGTAAAAATATTGTGCTCCAATTCGGTTTTCAGTTGGGAATCTATTTTTAATGAAAATGTAATAAATGTATAATTTTTACTTAATTAAGTCTAGTGGGTCAGTATTTGTAGATCCCTCTGTCATCCTCAACACCCACAGATTATTTCAGCAGGCCGAGTTTTCCCTATCATCCTGCTTCACTTCCAATTGGCTGGCAAGAGCTTTGAGATCAACAATGTCCTTTATGGACAGCCTGTCTGTTACATTCTAATTGCTGCTTATTAAGGAAAAACTGTACCTGCTGTAATCGATGACTGTGTTTATCCATCATTCCTTTAATGTGAGAAGTGTCAGCAGCACTGGTCTGCATCAGCATCATGAGCAAATCTAGTGAAGCCCTAATGGTGTGAATATCCTCTGAAATGTTGTGTGCTAAAGCTGCCGTATTAATAGGACTCCACAACAGACTTAGAAAACCCAAGGCAAAACAGCAAAGAAAAAAATAAACAAAGTTAATTAAGAACCATGTAAATACTGACTTGTAATGGCTCCAAACAACTTAGAAATATTCCATGACTGAATTGCTTTGATGAAAAATAACATTTATAAGGGCTGTCAAGACTGGAGCTAGACAACTGAAGCAGCCAATACATGAATGTATCTGGGGGTGCCCCTCTCCAATAAATTTAGCTTTTTGTTAGAATGCAAACTAGTTTAATAACTACTAAATTTCAAACCCACCTGGGTGGTGTACAGAGATAAAACTCTAACCTAGAAATCCCACGTTTTAGTAATGGCTTGGATAATGGAAAAAGGGAGACAGGGCTAACATCAGCTGGCCAATCCTTGGGGGATGGAGAAGTTTTTGTAATCAACTGGTAGGTAACATGAATGCTTGCCCACCACTGAAAGTAACCAAGTAACCAGGACTGGGGATTGGTCTTCTTTTTGTCAGGCTAATGACAGTATACTTTAGCAGCATATGTGGAGTAGTACACATGCACATAGGGGAGACATAGCACACCCTCATGCTCTTACTCACATCAGCTACCTGGGGGTGGGGTTAGGGCTTAAACAGGAAATACACAAGGGCTGCCTACTGTGCCCATGAGAAGATCAGGGGATTGGCAGTAGTGAAGGATGTTGTGAGCCATTCAGTGGTCTTGAGTCTGCAGAGGAGGTTTGATGGTGATATCAGCTGTCTGATGGTCCCTTAAGTTGCAGGTTGGGTAAGCCAGTGACATGAGACTATTAATTCATTCAGTTGGCAATAGACTGCAAGACAGTCTGAAACCAGGCAGATGGCATTAATAAACATTTATGCCTGTGTGTATAATGGCTTTCTCTAATTGAATGCCATCTGTCAGTGGCTACACTGTCATTAATAACAATCTTGTTCTCATTCATGCAAAAATTAAGAAGAATTAAATCAAACCCTACATCTTGGTTAACCAAACAACTTGTGTCCTAAGGAGATAAAACCTGTAATGAACGGCACTGTACTAAAATAAAAAGCAGCTTACCAATTTTTAGATAGCTTAGAAATCATGATATAAAACAAATTAAATCAGAGAAACAATCATATTATGCCACCCATCAGCATAAATATCAAAATGATCCCAAACTGTTCTGATTTAAATAACATACTCCACCTTGGCCACACTACCAAACCTCTACCAAGTATGAACAGCACTACTGATAGTATTACTACTTGGTTCTATAACCACTTTGTCAAAACAGTACATAGCTTAATCAAAGATAACACTGCAACTCCCTTCACCCTACCAATCTGTACTGAAAATTCTCCTTCTTTTGAATTTGAACCTGTCCAAATTGCTACCGTTAAAAGATATCTTCCAAACTTGAAACTCATTACTTTAGCCATTGATAATTTTCCAGGTAAATATAGTAAAATGCAGCAGATGTCCTCACTTACCCTATTTCCACCCTGATAAAATGGCCAGTGACAGAGAAATATGTCCCCTCACTCTGAAAAAAAAAAATCATTCTCCTGCACAAAAGTAAAAATTCCACTGAATTCTTCAGTTATAGATCTATGGCTATCCTATCTCCTCTGTTTATGGTTCTTGAAAAATGACTCCATTCTCAACTTCTCGACTAACTTAGCAACAATAATCTCTTTTCTCAAACGCAACATGGTTTCTGTCCCCAAGGTAGCACAAACATTTCCCTCAGCAGTTTCACTAACACCATAAACTTTCACACAAATACAGATAACCATATCTCTTCTCTTTTCTTTAACATATGTAGAGCTTTTGATACAGTTTCTCATTAAAAATTACTAGTAAAACTCTTTTCTTTAGGACATTATCTCTCATCATCTTATAATTTCAGAGACACCTATCTAATAGTCAACAAGCTGTAAAATGGCAAAACAAATACTTATCATTTCTCCCCATCTCTGTTGGTGTTCCTCAAGGATCAGTCCTAAGTCCACTACTGTTTAACATCTTTATAAATGACCTCCACACTGGAAGCAGTCATGCAAACATAGTGTACTACACAGATCCTTTATGAGTCTATATTATAACATTGAATTCTACAAAGATCGAATGTTATAATATCAAACCCTAAACACCGAAATCCAAAAACATCGAACAGTCAGAATAGCAAATTTTTTCTCAGGGAAAATATTTGCTATTCCGAGAAACATACACACAACAAAAACACACACAAAAAACAGCAATCCACACACATACACTTAAAATCCTACACCTAAACCCAAACTAAACTTTACATACACTACTAGCTATCCACTTACCTTAACCCAACCCTAACCCTAAGGTCCGTCACTATCGCACACTCACCTCACCCGCGCCCTAACCCTAACTCACCTAACCCTAACCTACACATAACCGCACACTTACCTGACCTGCGCCCTATCCCTAACTCATGTAATCCGCCCCCTAACCTACACACAACCACACACTTACCTGTCCTGCTCCCTAACCCTAACTCACCTAACCCGCCCCCTAACCCTAACCCTAACCTACACACAATCGCACATTTACCTGAACCTGACCCGTAATGTTCCAACATATCGAACACTGAAAACAGCAAAGCCACAGCAATGGCCCACCGAATTCTTTCCTTGGGAAAGAATTCTGTGTCCTGCACCTTCGCTGTTTTCAGCGTTCGACATTATGGGGTCGATATTATAACATTCGATCTTTGTAGAATTCAATGTTATAATATAGACCCACCTTTATCTGCTCAGCTCCTAGCATACTGTATCTTCAACAGATCACTCAAGAGTCCTTCTCATCTATTGAGTCCTTGTTACATACCCCCAACCTAATCCTAAATGCAAAGTTATTGCTATTCTTACCAAAACGCTACCAAAACCAAATCGTTAGTATTACATCAAAAGAGAATACTACAAAAGAAATTGAATCGCAGACTAAATTGCTGGACATTGCTATAGATGAAAACCTAAAATTTAAGCATCCTATTCTTCAAGCCATTGGAAACACACAAAAAATGTGGTTTACTTTATTGAGCTAGTCCATAACTCTCAGAATCTGCTAGGAAACCCATAGTTCATCCTATCTTCTACAATTGCTTTTTATGCAGCTCCCACTCTTATTAACCTGCACTCTACATATATAAAGAAACTGGCTGCATGCTATAACGAGATAGCTAAATTCACAACTAACCTTCTATCCAGAACACATCACTGTGTTGCCCTTAAACAAGTATGCTGAATTGTGCTTCCACAATATTTCTCCTATACATAACTCATTACTGTTTACAACCTCATTTATAAATCTGAAAACTGTCCTTCTTCAAACAACATTCTCCAGCATTATTCACTTACTGACTGAAAGAAATCAAAATCCTTTAAAACCAGACTCAAACAATACCTTTCCAACTCTTGAGTATGGTCCTGCTTTGCACCTGGAATATCCTACCACCTCATCACTATAACTATACATTCTTATAACCACTCTATTTTCTACTCGTATATAGCCAACGTGAATTTCCGCCCTCTATTTTTGATTATAACTTATGTATGCCACTTGTATATTTTCTTTTGTTCAAGCCTATGTATGTTTTTGGAAACGTTTTGTATTTTTCAAACCCATTTTGGATAGTTTAAAAATTGTAATTGCATGCTGTATTTTTGCTTAATGTTTTAATATGTAAATATAGAGCTTTTCTCCCCAGATTTCTACTGAAATGTCAGACTATCTCAGTCAAGAAATGGAAATAAAATAAATAAAATAAAAAATAATAAGGGATGAATTGATAAAACTCAAAGGAGGATACGTGATGGCTGGCAGGTGGGGAGGTAGAAATCGATTCAGGTCAAGTCGCCAAACCAGTTCAAATGGATGTAAAAAACTAAAAATGCCTTTGGCAAAACTGCATTCATTGAACTTTCGAGGAACTCTTTTTACACCTCCCACCCCCGAACTTATATATGCAGAGTCTGATGTCACAAAACAATAGAGAAAGAGAAAAACTCCAGAACTGGCTAAAGTTGTTTCAGAGCATGTTCTTTGATCTTTTAAAATTCACTGAAACTTCTGAAGATGAAATGACAGGAGCCTGACAAAAAAGCACATACAAAAAATTCTACTTACACAAAGTTGAAGAATATGTATGACAGGGGCAAAAAAAAATTTTGAATGTATGTAAAGCTGTTGTCTTCTTCAGTGTTAACATTATAAACCAGAATCCTGCACTGGCATGAAGATCAACATTAGTACAGAGTGCTCATATATATGGAAAAGAATTAGATCTACCTTCCAGAAAACAAGCCATGGCATGCTATATTTAAAAGAATTTCAGGTTATAGTCGCTTAGATTGGCACGCATGTGAGACATTTGGAACTTGTTTTCATATGTGATGAATATGTTAAAATTTTAAGCCTTTGTGATTGGAGGAAAAGTCGGTTCTCTTTCAGTGCTGAGTTCCTGAAGTACGCTTAAAAGGTAGACATTACATGTTCCATATGAAGTCTTTGTCATGGAGTTCCTGAAGTACCCTTGAGAGGTAGATACTACATGTTCCATATAAAGCCATCACCATGGAATTCCTGAAGTACCCTTGGGAGGTAGATACTACATGTTCCATATGAAGCCATCATCATGGATTTCCTGAACTTCCCTTGAGAGGTAGATACTATGTGTTTCATATGAAGCCATCTTCATGGAGTTCCTGAAGTACCCTTGAGAGGTAGATACTACATGTTCCATATGAAGCCGTCTTCACGGAGTTCCTGAAGTACCCTTGAGAGGTAGATATTACATGTTTCATATGAAGCCTTTGTCATGGAGTTCCTGAAGTATGGTTGAGAGGTAGATACTACATGTTCCACATGAAGTCGTCATCATGGAATTCTGGAGGTACCCTTGAGAGGTAGATACTACATGTTCAATATGAAGCCGTCATCACAGAGTTCCTGAAGTACTCTTGAGAGGTAGATATTGCATGTTCTATATGAAGTCTTCATCACAGAGTTCCTGAAGTACCCTTGAGAGGTAGATACTATGCATTCCATATGAAGTCGTCTTCATGGAGTTCCTGAAATACCCTTGAGAAGTAAATACTACATGTTCCATATGAAGCCATCTTCAAGGAGTTCCTGAAGTACCCTTCAGAGGTAGATATTACATGTTCTATATGAAATCTTCAACACAGAGTTCCTGAAGTACCCTTGAGAGGTAGATACTACGTCTTCCATATGAAGCCGTCTTCACGGAGTTCCTGAAGTACGCTTGAGAGGTAGATATTATATGTTTCATATGAAGCCCTTGTCATGGAGTTCCTGAAGTATGGTTGAGAGGTAGATGCTACATGTTCCATATGAAGCCGCCATCATGGAATTCCTGAAGTACCCTTGAGAGGTAGATACTACATGTTCCATATGAAGCCGTCTTCGCAGAGTTTCTGAAGTACCCTTGAGAGCTAGATATTGCATGTTCTATATGAAGCCTTCATCACAGAGTTCCTGAAGTACCCTGGAAAGG
Organism: Protopterus annectens; assembly: GCF_019279795.1. NCBI lineage: Eukaryota > Metazoa > Chordata > Ceratodontiformes > Protopteridae > Protopterus > Protopterus annectens. The sequence continues at coordinate 601,359,215 of NC_056747.1, forward strand.
TAGATCATACATGTTTCATCTGAAGCCTTTATCATGGAGTTCCTGAAGTACCCTTGAGAGATAGATATTACATGTTCCATATGAAGCCTTCATCACTGAGCTCCTAAAGTAACCTTGAGAGGTAGATATTACATGTTCCATATGAAGCCTTCATCATGGAGTTCCTGTAGTACCCTTGAGAGGTAGATACTACATGTTCCATATGAAGCCATCATCACGGATTTCCTAAAGTACCCTTGAGAGGTAGATTCTACATGTTCCATATGAAGCCTTTGTCATGGAGTTCCTGAAGTATCCTTGAGAGGTAGATACTACATGTTTCACATGAAGCCTTTGTCACGGGGTACCTGAAGTACCCTTGAGAGGTAGATACTACATGTTCCATATGAAACCTTTGTTACCGAGTTCCTGAAGTACAATTGAGAGGTAGATACTACATGTTCCATATGAAGCCGTCATCGCGGAGTTCCTGGAAGTACCCTTGAGAGGTAGATACTACATTTTCCACATGAAGCCTTTGTCGTGGAGTACCTGAAGTATTTTTGAGAGATAGATACTACATGTTCCACATGAAACCTTTGTCAAGGAGTACCTGAAGTACCCTAAAGAGGTAGATACTACATGTTCCACATGAAGCCTTTGTCGTGGATTACCTGAAGTATCCTTGAAAGGTACATACTCATGTTCTATATGAAGCCTTAATCACAGAGTTCCTGAAGTACCATTCAGAGGTATATACTACATTTTCTATATGAAGCCTTCATCACAGAGTTGCTGAAGTACTGTTGAGAGGTAGATATTACATGATCCATATGAAGCCTTTGTCATGGAGTTCCTGAAGTGCCATTGAGAGGTAGATATTACATGTTCCATATGAAGCCTTCATCACTGAGTTCCTGAAGTTCCCATGATAGGTAGATTCTACATGTTTCATATGAAGCCTTTGTCACAGAGTTCCAGAAGTACACTTGAGAGGTAGATACTACATGTTCCATATGAAGCGTTTGTCACGGAGTACCTGAAGTATCCTTGAGGGATAGATACTACATGTTCCACATGAAACCTTTGTCACGGAGTACCTGAAGTATCCTTAAGGGATAGATACTGCATGTTCCACATGAAACCTTTGTGACGGAGTAACTGAAATACCCTTGAGAGGTAGATGCTACATGTTACATATGAAGCCGTCATCACGGATTTCCTAAAGTACCCTTGAGAGGTAGATTCTACATGTTCCATATGAAGCCTTTGTCACGGTGTTCCTGAAGTACCCATGATAGGTAGATTCTACATGTTTCATATGAAGCCTTTGTCACAGAGTTCCTGAAGTACACTTGAGAGGTAGATACTGCATGTTCCATATGAAGCCATTGTCATGGAGTTCCTCAAGTATCCTTGAGAGGTAGATACTACATGTTCCACATGAAGCCTTTGTCACAGAGTACCTGAAGTACCCTTGAGAGGTAGATACTACATGTTCCACATGAAGCCTTTGTCACAGAGTACCTGAAGTACCCTTGAGAGGTAGATACTACCTGTTCCATATGAAGCCGTCATCGCGGAGTTCCTGAAGTACCCTTGAGAGGTAGATACTACATGTTCCATATGAAACCTTTGTCATGGAGTTCTTGAAGTACCCTTAAGACGTAGGTACTACATGTTCCATATGAAACATCATGAAGGAGTTCCTGAAGTACCCTTGAGAGGTAGGTATTACATGTTCCATATGAAGCCTTTGTCACAGAGTTCCTGAAGCACCATGTTCCTTATGAAGCCTTTGTCATGGAGTCCTTGTAGTACCCTTGAGAGGTGGATACTACATGCTCCATATGAAGCCTTCATTACAGAGTTCCTGAAGTACCCTTGAGAGGTACATACTACATGTTTTATATGAAGCCTTCATCACAGATTTACTGAAGTACTCTTGAGAGGTAGATACTACATGTTCCATATGAAGCCGTCATCGTGAAGTTCCTGAAGTCCTCTTGAGAGGTAGATACTACATGTTCCACATGAAGCCTTTGCCACGGAGTACCTGAAGTATCCTTGAGGGATAGATACTGCATGTTCCACATGAAACCTTTGTGAAGGAGTACCTGAAATATCCTTGAGAGGTAGATGCTACATGTTACATATGAAGCTGTCATCACGGATTTCCTAAAGTACCCTTGAGAGGTAGATTCTACATGTTCCATATGAAGCCTTTGTCACGGAGTTCCTGAAGTACCCTTGAGAGGTAGATTCTACATGTTCCATATGAAGCCTTTGTCATGGAGTTTTTGAAGTATCCCTGAGAGGTAGATACTACATGTTTCACATGAAGCCTCTGTTGTGGGGTACCTAAAGTACTCTTGAGAGGTAGATACTACATGTTCCATATGAAGCCTTTGTCACTGAGTTCCTCAAGTACAATTGAGAGGTAGATACTACATGTTCCACATGAAGCCTTTGTCAGATAGTACCTGAAGTACCCTTGAAAGGTAGATACTACATGTTCCATATGACACCGTCATCGCGGAGTTCCTGAAGTACTCTTGAGAAGTAGATACTACTTGTTCCACATTTAGAATTTGCCAGATAGTACCTGAAGTACCCTTGAAAGGTAGATACTACATGTTCCATATGACTCCGTCATCGCGGAGTTCCTGAAGTAGTCTTGAGAAGTAGATACTACATGTTCCACATGAAACTTTTGTCAAGGAGTACCTGAAGTACCCTAAAGAGGTAGACACTACATGTTCCACATGAAGCCTTTGTCATGGAGTACCTGAAATACCTTTGAAAGGTACATACCCATGTGCTATATGAAGCCTTCATCACAGAGTTCCTGAAGTACCATTGAGAGGTAGATATTATTTGTTCCATATGAAGTCTTTGTCATTGAGTTCCTGAAATACCCTGGGGAGGTAGATATTACATGTTCTATATGAAGCCTTCATCACAGAGTTCCTGAAGTACCATTGAGAGGTACATACTACATGTTCTATATGAAGCCTTCATCACAGAGTTCCTGAAGTACCTTGAGAGGTACATACTACATGTTTTATATGAAGCCTTCATCATGGATTAACTGAAGTACTATTGAGAGGTAGATACTACAGGTTCCACCTGAAGCCTTTGTCATGGAATACCTGAAGTATCCTTGAGAGATAGATACTGCATGTTGCACATGAAACCTTTGTTCCTGAAGTACCTTTGAGAGGTAAATACTACGTTACACATGAAGCCCTTGTCACAGAGTATTTGAAGTACCCTTGAGAGTTAGATAGTACATGTTCCTTATGAAGCCATCATGAAGGAGTTCTTGAAGTACCCTATATGAAGCCTTCATCACGAAGTTCATGAAGTACCATTGAGAGGTAGATATTACATTTTCCATATGAAGCCTTTGTCATGGAGTTCCTGAAGTACCCTTGAGAAGTAGATATTACATGTTTCAAATGAAGCCTTCATCACATAGTTTTTAAGGTACGCTTGAGAGGTACATACTACATGTTCTATATGAAGCCTTCATCACAGAGTTCCTGATCTACCGTTAAGAGGTAGACATTACATGTTCCATATGAAGTCTTTGACATGGAGTTCCTGAAGTGCCCCTGAAAGGTAGATTCTACATGGTTCATAAGAAGCCTTTGTCACAGAGTTCCTGAAGTACCTTTGAGAGGCAGATACTACATGTTCCATATGAATTCATTTTCACAGAGATCCTGAAGTACCCTTGAGAGGTAGATATTACATGTTCCATATTAAGCCTTTCAAGGAGTACCTGAAGTACCATTAAGAGGTAGATATTACACATTCCATATGAAACATCATGATGGAGCCCCTGAAGTACCCTGGAGAGCTAGGTATTACATGTTCCATATGAAGCCTTTGTCACAGAGATCCTGAAGCACAATTGAGAGGTAGATACTACATGTTCCATATGAATCCATCATAAAGGAGTTCCTGAAGTATCCTCAAGAGGTAGATAATACATGTACCATATGAAGCCTTCGTCATGGAGTCTCTGGAGTACCTTTGAGAGGCTGATGCAACATGTTCCATATGAAGCCTTCATCATGGAGCTCCTGAAGTACCCATGAGAGGTACATACTGCATGTTCTATATGAAGCCTTCATCATGGAGTTCCTGAAGTACCGTTGAGAGGTAGATATTACATGTTTCATATGAAGCCTTTGTCATGGAGCTCCTGAAGTAGCCTTGAGAGGTAGATTTTACATGTTCCATATGAAGCCTTCATTACGGAACTCCTGAAGTACCCTTGAGATGTAGATTCTACATGTTCCATATGAAGCCTTTGTCCTGAAGTACCCTTGAGAAGTAGATATGACATGTTCCACACGAAACCTTTGTCACAGACTTCCTGAATTACCCTTATGAGGTAGATACTACATGTTCCATACGTAACATCATGAAGGCGATCCTGAAGTACCCTTGAGAGGTAGGTATTACATGTTTCACATGAAGCCTTTGTGACAGAGTTCCTGAAGCACCATTGAAAGGTAGCTACTACAAGTTCCACATGAAACCTTTATCACAGAGTTCCTGAAGAACCCTTAAGAGGTAGATACTACATGTTCCATATGAAACATCATGAAGGAGTTCTTGAAGTACCCTTGAGAGGTAGGTATTACATGTTCGATATGAACCCTTTGTCACTGAGTTCCTGAAGCACCATTGAGAGATAGATACTACATGTTCCATATGAAGCCATCATGAAGGTGTTCCTGAAGTAACCTTGAGAGGTAGATAATACATGTTCCTTATGAAGCCTTTGTCATGGAGTCCCTGTAGTACCCTTGAGAGGTAGATACTACATGTTCCATAGGAAGCCTTCATCATGGAGTTCCTGAAGTACCCTTGAGAGGTACATACTACATGTTTTATATGAAACCTTCATCACAGATTTACTGAAGTACTCTTGAGAGGTACATACTACATGTTCCATATGAAGCCGTCATTGTGGAGTTCCTGAAGTACTCTTGAGAGGTAGATACTACATGTTCCACATGAAGCCTTTGTCAAGGAGTACCTGAAGTTTCCTTGAGAGATAGATACTGCATGTTCCACATGAAATCTTTGTGAAGGAGTACCTGAAGTACCCTTGAGAGGTAGATACTACATGTTCCATATGAAGCCGTCATCACGAATTTCCTAAAGTACCCTTGAGAGGTAGATTCTACATGTTCCAAATGAAGCCTTTGTCACGTAGTTCCAGAAGTACCCTTGAGAGGTAGATTCTACATATTCCATATGAAGTCTTTGTCAAGGAGTTCATGAAGTACCCTTGAGAGGTAGATTCTACATGTTCCATATCAAGCCTTTGTCATGGAGTTTTTGAAGTATCCCTGAGAGGTAGATACTACATGTTTCCCACAAAGCCTTTGTCATGGTGTACCTGAAGTACATTTGAGAGGTAAATACTACATGTTCCATATGAAGCCTTTGTCACAGAGTACCTGAAGTACCCTTGAGAGGTAGATACTATCTGTTCCATATGAAGCCATCATCGCAGAGTTCCTGAAGTACCCTTGAGATGTAGATACTACACGTTCCATATGAAACCTTTGTCAAGGAGTTCCTGAAGTACCCTTAAGAGGTAGATACTACATGTTCAATATGAAACATCATGAAGGAGTTCTTGAAGTAACCTTGAGAGGCAGGTATTACATGTTCCATATGAAACCTTTGTCACAGAGTTCCTGAAGCACCATTGAGAGGTAGAAACTACATATTCCATAGGAAGCCTTCATCACAGAGTTCCTGAAGTACCCTTGAGAGGTACATACTACATGTTTTATATGAAACCTTCATCACAGATTTACTGAAGTACTCTTGAGAGGTAGATACTACATGTTCCCTATGAAGCCATCATCGTGGAGTTCCTGAAGTACTCTTGAGAGGTAGATACTACATGTTCCACATGAAGCCTTTGTCAAGGAGTACCTGAAGTATCCTTGAGAGATAGATACTGCATGTTCCACATGAAATCTTTGTGAAGGAGTACCTGAAGTACCCTTGAGAGGTAGATACTACATGTTCCATCTGAACCCGTCATCACAGATTTCCTAAAGTACCCTTGAGAGGTAGATTCTACATGTTCCATATGAAGCCTTTGTCACGGAGTTCCAGAAGTACCCTTGAGAGGTAGATTCTACATATTCCATATGAAGCCTTTGTCAAGGAGTACCTGAAGCATACTTGAGAGATAGATACTGCATGTTCCACATGAAACCTTTGTGAAGTAGCACCTGAAGTACCCTTGAGAGGTAGATACTACATGTTCCATATGAAGCCGTCATCACAGATTTCCTAAAGTCCCCTTGAGAGGTGGATTCTACATGTTCCATATGAAGCCTTTGTCAAGGAGTTCCTGAAGTACCCTTGAGAGGTAGATTCTACACGTTCCATATCAAGCCTTTGTCATGGAGTTTTTGAAGTATCCCTGAGAGGTAGATACTACATGTTTCCCATGAAGCCTTTGTCGCAGTGTACCTGAAGTACCTTTGAGAGGTAGATACTACATGTTCCATATGAAGCCTTTGTCACAGAGTACCTGAAGTACCCTTGAGAGGTAGATACTATCTGTTCCATATGAAGCCTTCATCGCAGAGTTCCTGAAGTAATCTTGAGATGTAGATACTACATGTTCCATATGAAACCTTTGTCATGGAGTTCCTGAAGTACTGTTAAGAGGTAGATACTACAGGTTCCATATGAAACATCATGAAGGAGTTCCTGAAGTACCTTAAGAGGTAGGCATTACATGTTCCATATGAAGCCTTTGTCACAGAGTTCCTGAAGCGCCATTGAGAGGTAGATACTACATGTTCCATATAAAGCCATCATGAAGGTGTTCCTGAGGTAACCTCGTGAGGTAGATAATACATGTTCCTTATGAAGCCTTTGTGATGGAGTCCCTGTAGTACCCTTGAGAGGTAGATACTACGTGTTCCATATGTAGCCTTCATCACAGAGTTCCTGAAGTACCTTGAGAGGTACATACTACATGTTTTATATGAAGCCTTCATCATGGATTAATTGAAGTACTATTGAGAGGTAGACACTACAGGTTCCACATGAAGATTTTGTCACGGAGTACTTGAAGTATCCTTGGAGATAGATACTGCATGTTGCACATGAAACCTTTGTTCCTGAAGTACCCTTAAGAGGTAGATAATACATTTTACACATGAAGCCTTTGTCACGGAGTATTTGAAGTACCCTTGAGAGGTAGATAGTACATGTTCCTTATGAAGCCATCATGAAGGAGTTCCTGAAGTACCCTATATAAAGCCTTCATCACAAAGTTCCTGAAGTAGCCTTGAGCAGTAGATATTACATGTTCCAAATGAAGCCTTCATCACATAGTTCTTAAGGTACCCTTGTGAAGTAAATACTACATGTTCTATATGAAGCCTACATCGCAGAGTTCCTGAAGTACCATTGAGAGGTAGATATTACATGTTCCATATGAATTCTTTGACTTGGAATTCCTGAAGTGCCCTTGAGAGGTAGATTCTACATGGTTCTTATGAAACCTTTGTCACAGAGTTCCTGAAGTACCCTTGAGAGGTAGATACTACATGTTCCACAGTAAGCCTTTGTCACGTAGTACCTGAAGTACCATTAAGAGGTAGATATTACATGTTCCGTATGAAACATCATGAAGGAGTTCCTGAAGTACCCTTGAGAACTAGGTATTACATTTTCCATATGAAGCCTTTGTCACAGAGTTCCTGAATCACAACTGAGACGTAGATACAGCATGTTCGATATGAAGCCATCATGAAGGAGTTCCTGAAGTACCCTCGAGAAGTAGATAATACATGTTCCATATGAAGCCTTTGTCATGGAATCCCATAAGTACCCTTGAGAGGTAGATAATACATGTTCCATATGAAGCCTTCATCATGGAGTTTCTGAAGTACCCTTGAGAGGTACATACTACATGTTCTATATGAAGCTTTCATCACAGAGTTCCTGAAGTACCTTTGAGAGGTAGATATTACATGTTTCATATGAAGCCTTTGTCATGGAGTTCCTGAAGTAGCCTTGAGAGGTAGATATTACATGTTCCATATGAAGCCTTCATTACGGAACTCCTAAAGTACCCTTTAGAGTTAGATTTTACATGTTCCATATGAAGCCTTTGTCATGGAGTTCCTGAAGTACTTTTAAGAAGTAGATACATGTTCCACATGAAACCTTTGTCACGGACTTCCTGAAATACCCTTAAGAGGTAGATACTGCATGTTTCATATGAAAGATCATGAAAGAGTTCCTGAAGTACCCTTGAGAGGTAGGTATTACATGTTCCATATGAAGCCTTTGTCACAGAGTTTCTGAAGCACCATTGAGAGGCAGATATTACATGTTCCATATGAAGCCATCTTGAATGTGTTCCTGAAGTATCCTCTAGAGGTAGATAATACATGTTCCTTATGAAGCCTTTGACATGGAGTCCCTGTAGTACCTTTGAGAAGTAGATACTACATGTTCCGTATGAAACCTTCATCACGGAGTTCCTGAAATACCCTTGAGAGGTAGATACCACATGTTCCACATGAAGCCTTTGTCACAGAGTATCTGAAGTATCCTTGAGAGATAGATACTGCATGTTACACATGAAACCCTTGTTCCTGAATTACCCTTGAGAGGTAAATACTACACATTCTACATGAAGCCTTTGTCACATAGTATTTGAAGTACCCTTGAGAGGTAGATAGTACATGTTCCTTATGAAGCCATCATGAAGGAGTTCCTGAAGTACCCTATATAAAGCCTTCATCACGAAGTTCCTGAAGTACCGTTGAGAGGTAGATATTACATGTTCCATATGAAGCCTTTGTCATGGAGTTCCTGAAGTACCCTTGAGCGGTAGATATTACATGTTCCAAATGAAGCCTTCATCACATAGTTCTTAAGCTACCCTTGAGAAGTAAATACTACATGTTCTATATGAAGCCTTCATCACAGAGTTCCTGAAGTACCATTGAGAGGTAGATATTACATGTTCCATATGAATTCTTTGACATGGAGTTCCTGAAGTGCCCTTGAGAGGTAGATTCTACATGGTTCATATGAAACCTTTGTCACAGAGTTCCTGAAGTACCCTTGAGAGGTAGATACTACATGTTCCACAGTAAGCCTTTGTCACGTTGTACCTGAAGTACCATTAAGAGGTAGATATTACATGTTCCATATGAAACATCATGAAGTAGTTCCTGAAGTACCCTTGAGAGCTAGGTATTACATGTTCCAAATTAAGCCTTTGTCACAGAGTTCCTGAAGCACAATTGAGAGGTAGATACTACATGTTCCATATGAAGCCATCATGAAGGACTTCCTGAAGTCCCCCCGAGAGGTAGATAATACACATTCCATATGAAGCCTTCATCATGGAGTCCCTGAAATACCCTTGAGAGGTAGATACTACATGTTCCATATGAATCTTTCATCATGGAGTTCCTGAAGTACCGTTGAGAGGTAGATATTACATGTTTCATATGAAGCCTTTGTCATGGAGTTCCTGAAGAAAATCTTGAGAGGTAAATATTACATGTTCCATATGAAGCCTTCATTATGGAACTCCTGAAGTATCCTTGAGAGGCAGATTCTACATGTTCCATATGAAGCCTTTGTCCTGAAGTACCCTTGAGAAGTAGATACGACATGTTCCACATGAAACCTTTGTCACAGACTTCCTGAGGTACTCTTAAGAGGTAGATACTACTTGTTCCATATGAAACATCAGAAAGGAGTTCCTGAAGTACCCTTATGATATAGGTATTAAATGTTCCATATGAAGCCTTTGTCTCAGAGTACCTGAAGCAGCATTGAGAGGTAGATACTTCATGTTCCACATGAAACCTTTATCACAGAGTTCCTGAAGTACCCTTTAGAGGTAGATACTACATGTTCCATATGAAACATCATGAAGGAGTTCCTGAAGTACCCTTGAGAGGTAGGTATTACATATTCCATATGAAGCCTTTGTCACAGAGTTCCTGAAGCACCATTGAGAAATAGATACTACATGTTCAATATGAAGCCATCATGAAGCTGTTCCTGAAGTAACATCGAGAGGTAGATAATACATGTTCCATATGAAGCCGTCATTGTGGAGTTCCTGAAGTACTCTTGAGAGGTAGACACTACATGTTCCACATGAAGCCTTTGTCAAGGAGTACCTGAAGTATCCTTGAGAGATAGATACTGCATGTTCCACATGAAACCTTTGTGAAGGAGTACCTGAAGTACCCTTTAGAAGTAGATTCTACATGTTCCATATGAAGCCTTTGTCATGGAGTTTTTGAAGTATCCCTGAGTGGTAGATACTACATGCTTCACATGAAGCCTTTGTCACCGAGTACCTGAAGTACCCTTGAGAGGTCGATACTACATGTTCCATATGAGGCCGTCATCACGGAGTTCCTGAAGTACCCTTGAGAGGTAGATACTACATGTTCCACATGAAGCCTTTGTCACGGAGTACCTGAAGTATTCTTGAGAGATAGAAACTACATGTTCCACATAAAACCATTGTCAAGGAGTACATGAAGTACCCTAAAGAGGTAGATACTACATGTTCCACATGAAGCCTTTGTTGTGGAGTACCTGAAGTACCCTTGAAAGGTACATACTCATGTGCTATATGAAGCCTTCATCACAGAGTTCCTGAAGTACCGTTGAGAGGTAAATTTACTTGTTCCATATGAAGTCTTTGTCATGGAGTTCCTGAAGTACCCTTGAGAGGTAGATATTACATGTTCTATATGAAGCCTTCATCACAGAGTTCCTGAAGTACCATTGAGAGGTACATAATACATGTTCTGTATGAAGCCATCACCACAGAGTTGCTGAATTCCTGTTGAGAGGTAGATATTACATGATCCATATGATGCCTTTGTCATGCAGTTCCTGAAGTGCCATTGAGAGGTAGATATTACATGTTCCACATGGAGCCATCACTGAGTTGCTGAAGTACCCATGATAGGTAGATTCTACATGTTTCATATGAAGCCTTTGTCACAGAGTTCCTGGAGTACCCTTGAGAGGTAGATACTACATGTTCCATATGAAGCCATTGTCATGGAGTTCCCGAAGTATCCTTGAGAGGTAGATACTACATGTTCCACATGAAGCCTTTGTCACAGAGTACCTGAAGTACCCTTGAGAGGTAAATACTACATGTTCCGTATGAAGCCTTTGTCACAGAGTACTTGAAGTACCCTTGAGAGGTAGATACTACCTGTTCCATATGAAGCCATCATCGCAGAGTTCCTGAAGTACCTTTGAGAGGTAGATACTACATGTTCCATATGAAACCTTTGTCACAGAGTTCCTGAAGTACCCTTAAGAGGTAGGGAATTACATGTTCCATATGAAGCCTTTGTCACAGAGTTCCTGAAGCACCATTGAGAGGCAGATACTACATGTTCCATATGAAGCCATCATGAATGTGTTCCTGAAGTAACCTCTAGAGGTAGATAATACATGTTCTTTATGAAGCCTTTGTCATGGAGTCCCTGTAGTACCCTTGAGAAGTAGATACTACATGTTCTGTATGAAACCTTCATCACGGAGTTCCTGAAGTACCCTTGAGAGGTAGATACTACATGTTCCACATGAAGCCTTTGTCACAGAGTATCTGAAGTATCCTTGAGAGGTAGATAGTACATGTTCCTTATGAAGCCATCATGAAGGAGTTCCTGAAGTACCCTATATAAAGCCTTCATCATGAAGTTCCTGAATTACCGTTGAGAGGTAGTTATTACATGTTCCATATGAAGCCTTTGTCATGGAGTTCCTGAAGTACCCTTGAGCGGTAGATATTACATGTTCCAAATGAAGCCTTCATCACATAGTTCTTAAGGTACCCTTGAGAAGTAAATACTACATGTTCTATATGAAGCCTTCATCATAGAGTTCCTGAAGTACCATTGAGAGGCAGATATTACATGTTCCATATGAATTCTTTGACATGGAGTTCCTGATGTGCCCTTGAGAGGTAGATTCTACATGGTTCATATGAAACCTTTGTCACAGAGTTCCTGAAGTGCCCTTGAGAGGTAGATACTACATGTTCCACAGTAAGCCTTTGTCACGTAGTACATGTTCCGTATGAAACATCAGGAAGGAGTTCCTGAAGTACCCTTGAGAGCTAGCTATTACATTTTCCATATGAAGCCTTTGTCACAGAGTTCCTGAATCACAATTGAAAGGTAGATACTGCATGTTCGATATGAAGCCATCATGAAGGTGTTCCTGAAGTACCCTCGAGAAGCAAATAATACATGTTCCATATGAAGCCTTTGTCATGGAATCCCATAAGTACCCTTGAGAGGTAGATAATACATGTTCCATATGAAGCCTTCATCATGGAGTTTCTGAAGTACCCTTGAGAGGTACATACTACATGTTCTATATGAAGCCTTCATCACAGAGTTCCTAAAGTACCTTTGAAAGGTAGATGTTACATGTTTCATATGAAGCCTTTGTCATGGAGTTCCTGAAGTAGCCTTGGGAGGTAGATATTACATGTTCCATATGAAGCCTTCATTACGGAACTCCTAAAGTACCCTTTAGAGGTAGATTTTACATGTTCCATATGAAGCCTTTGTCACAGGGTTCCTGAAGTACCCTTGAGAAGTAGATACATGTTCCACATGAAACCTTTGTCATGGACTTCCTGAAATACCCTTAAGAGGTAGATACTACATGTTTCATATGAAAGATCATGAAGGAGTTCCTGAAGTACCCTTGAGAGGTAGGTATTACATGTTCCATATGAAGCCTTTGTCACAGAGTTCCTGAAGCACCATTGAGAGGTAGATACTACATGTTCCGCATGAAACTTTTGTCACAGAGTTCCTGAAGTACCCTTAATAGGATGATACTGCATATTCCATAGGAATCCTCTTGAAAGAGTTCCTGAAGTACCCTTGAGAAGTAGGTATTACATGTTCCATATGAAGCCTTTGTCACAGAGTTACTGAAGCACCATTGAGAGGTAGATACTACATGTTCCATATGAAGCCATCATGAAATTGTTCCTGAAGTACTCTCGAGAGGAAGATAATACATGTTCCATATGAAGCCTTCATCATGGAGTCCCTGAAGTACCCTTGAGAGGTAGATACTAAATGTTCCATATGATGCCTTCATCACGGAGTTCCTGAAGTACCCTTTAGAGGTACATACTACATGTTCTGCATGAAGCCTTCATCTCAGATTTCTGAAAAGTACTCTTGAGGGGTAAATACTACATGTTCCATATGATGCCATTATCACAGAGTTTCTGAAGTATCTCTCGAGATGTATATAATACATGTTCCACATGAAGCCTTTGTCATGGAGTACCTGAAGTATCCTTGAGAGATAGATACTGCATTTTCCACATGAAACCTTTGTGAGGGAGTACCTGATGTACCCTTGAGAGGAAGATACTACATGTTCCACATGAAGCCTTTGTCACGGAGTATTTAAAGTACCCTTGAGAGGTAAATACTACATGTTCCTTATGAAACCATCATGAATGAGTTCCTGAAGTACCCTTGAGAGGTAAATACTCATGTTCTATATGAAGCCTTTATCACAAAGTTCCTGAAATACGATTGAGAAGTAGATATTACATGTTCCATATGAAGCCTTTGTCATAGAGTTCCTGAAGTACCCTTGAGAGGTAGATATTACTTGTTCCATATGAAGTCTTTGACATGGAGTTCCTGGAGGCCCTTGAGATTTAGATATTATATATTCCATATGAAGCCTTCATCACTGAGTTCCTGAAGTCCCCTTTAGAGGTAGATTCTACATGTTTCATATGAAGCCTTTGTCACAGAGTTCCTGAAGTACCCATGAGAGTTAGATACTACATGTTCCACATGAAACCTTTGTCACGGAGTACCTGAAGTACCCTTAAGAGGTAGATACTACATGTTCCATATGAAACATCATGAAGGAGTTCCTGAAGTACCCTTAGGAGCTAGGTATTACATGTTCCATATGTAGCCTTTTTCACAGAGTTCCTGAAGCACAATTGAGAGGTAGATACTACATGTTCCATATGAAGCCATCATGAAGGAGTTCCTGAAGTACCCTCAAGAGGTAGATAATACATGTTCCATATGAAGCCTTCGTCATCGAGTCTCTGAAGCACCCTTGAGAGGTAGATACTACATGTTCCATATGAAGCCTTTATTACGGAGTTCCTGAAGTACCCTTGAGAGGTACATACTACATGTTTGTATATGAAGCCTTCATCACAGTGTTCCTGAAGTACCGTTGAGAGGTAGATATTACATTTTCCATTTGAATCCTTTGTCATGGAGTTCCTGAAGTCCCCTTTAGTGATAGATATTACATGTTCTACATGAAGCCTTCATCACAGAGTTCCTGAACTACCCTTGAAAGATATATGAAGACTTTGTCATGGATTCCTGAAGTACCCTTGAGAGTTAGATATTACATGTTCCATATGAAGCCTTCATCACGGAGCTCCTGAAGTACCATTGAGTGGTAGATATTACATATTCCATATGAAGCCTTCATCACAGATTTCCTGAAGTACCCTTGAGAGGTAGATTATACATGTTCCATATGAAGCCTTTGTCACCGAGTTCCTGAAGTACCCTTGAGAGTTAGATACTACATGTTTCACATGAAGCTTTTGTCACAGAGTACCTGAAGTATTCTTGAGAGGTAGATACTACATGTTCCATATGAAGCCATCATCGCGGAGTTGCTGAAGTACTCTTGAGGGGTAGATACTACATGTTCCACATGAAACCTTTATCACAGAGTTCCTGAAGTACCCTTGAAAGGTAGGTATTACATGTTCCATATGAAGCCTTTGTCACAGAGTTCCTGAAGCACCATTGAGAGATAGATACTACATGTTCCATATGAAGCCATCATGAAGGTGTTCCTGAAGTAACCTCGAGAGGTAGATAATACATGTTCCATATGAAGCATTCATCACAGAGTTCCTGAAGTACCCTTGAGAGTTACATACTACATATTTTATATGAAGCCTTCATCACAGATTTACTGAAGTACTCTTGAGGGGTAGATACTACATGTTCCATATGAAGCCGTCATTGTGGAGTTCCTGAAGTACTCTTGAGAGGTAGATGCTACATGTTCCACATGAAGCCTTTGTCAAGGAGTACCTGAAGTACCCTTGAGAGGTAGATACTACATGTTCCATACGAAGCCGTCATCACGGATTTCCTAAAGTACCCCTGAGAGGTAGATTGTACATGTTCCATATGATGCTTTTGTCACGGAGTTCCTGAAGTACCCTTGAGAGGTAGATTAAACATATTCCATATGAAGCCTTTGTCACGCAGTACCTGAAGTATCCTTGAGAGATAGATACTGGATGTTCCACATGAAACCTTTGTGAAGGAGTACCTGATGTACCCTTGAGAGGTAGATACTACATGTTCCATATGAAGCCGTCATCACTGATTTCCTAAAGTCCCCTTTAGAGGTAGATTCTACATGTTCCATATGAAACCTTTGTAACGGAGTTCCTGAAGTACCCTTGAGAGGTAGATTCTATTTGTTCCATATGAAGTCTTTGTCATGGAGTTTTTGAAGTATCCCTGAGAGGTAGATACTACATGTCTCCCATGAAGCCTTTGTCACGGGGTACCTGAAATACCCTTGAGAGGTAGATACTACATGTTTCATATGAAGCCTTTGTCACCGAGTTCCACAAGTATAATTGAGAGGTAGATACTACATATTCCACATGAAGCCTTTGTCACAGAGTACCTGAAGTACCTTTGAGAGGTCGATACTACATGTTCCATATGACGCCGTCATCGCGGAGTTCCTGAAGTACCCTTGAGAGGTAGATACTACATGTTCCACATGAAGCCTTTGTCACTGAGTATCTGAAGTATTCTTGAGAGATAGATATTACATGTTCCACATGAAACCATTGTCAAGGAGTACATGAAGTACCCTAAAGAGGTAGATACTACATGTTCCACATGAAGCCTTTGTTGTGGAGTACGTGAAGTACCCTTGAAAGGTACATACTCATGTGCTATATGAAGCCTTCATCACAGAGTTCCTGAAGTACTGTTGAGAGGTAAATTTACTTGTTCCATATGAAGTTTTTGTCATGGAGTTCCTGAAGTATCCTTGAGAGGTAGATATTACATGTTCTATATGAAGCCTTCATCACAGAGTTCCTAAAGTACCATTGAGAGGTACATACTACATGTTCTATATGAAGCCTTCATCACAGAGTTGCTGAATTCCTGTTGAGAGGTAGATATTACATGATCCATATGATGCCTTTGTCATGGAGTTCCTGAAGTGCCATTGAGAGGTAGATAAATACATGTTCCATATGAAACCATCACTGAGTTCCTGAAGTACCCATGATAGGTGGATTCTACATGCTTCATATGAAGCCTTTGTCACAGAGTTCCTGGAGTACCGTTGAGAGGTAGATACTACATGTTCCATATGAAGCCATTGTCATGGAGTTCCTGAAGTATCCTTGAGAGGTAGATACTACATGTCCCACATGAAGCCTTTGTCACAGAGTACATGAAATACCCCTGAGAGGTAAATACTACATGTTCCATATGAAGTTTTTGTCACAGAGTACCTGAAGTACCCTTGAGAGGTAGATACTACCTGCTCCATATAAAGCCATCATCGCAGAGTTCCTGAAGTACACTTGAGAGGTAGATACTACATGTTCCATATGAAACCTTTGTAACAGAGTTCCTGAAGTACCCTTAAAAGGTGGATACTACATGTTCCATATGAAACATCATGAAAGAGTTCCTGAAGTCCCCTTGAGAGGTAGGTATTACATGTTTCATATGAAGCCTTTGTCACAGAGTTCCAGAAGCACCATTGAGAGGTAGATACTACATGTTCCATATGAAGTCATCATGAATGTGTTCCTGAAGTAACCTCTAGAGGTAGATAATACATGTTCCTTATGAAGCCTTTGTCATGGAGTCCCTGTAGCACCCTTGAGAAGTAGATACTACATGTTCCATATAAGGCCTTCATCACGGACTTCCTGAAGTACCCCTGAGAGGTACATACTACATGTTTTATATGAAGCTTTCATCATGGATTAACTGAAGTACTCTTGAGAGGTATATACTACATATTCCATATGAAGCCATCATTGTTGAGTTCCTGAAGTACTCTTGAGAGGTACATACTACATGTTCCACATGAAGCCTTTGTCACGGAGTACCTGAAGTATCCTTGAGAGATGGATACTGCATGTTACACATGAAACCTTTGTTCCTGAAGTACCCTTGAGAGGTAGATACTACACGTTCCACATGAAGCCTTTGTCACGGAGTATTTGAAGTACCCTTGAGAGGTAGATAGTACATGTTCCTTATGAAGCCATCATGAAGGAGTTCCTGAAGTACCCTATATAAAGCCTTCATCACAAAGTTCCTGAAGTACCGTTGAGAGGTAGATATTACATGTTCCATATGAAGCCTTTGTCATGGAGTTCCTGAAGTACCCTTGAGAGGCAGATATTACATGTTCCAAATGAAACCTTCATCACATAGTTCTTAAGGTACCCTTGAGAGGTACATACTACAGGTTCTATATGAAGCCTTCATCACAGAGTTCCTGAAGTACCGTTGAGAGGTAGATATTACATGTTCCATATGAAGTCTTTGACATGGAGTTCCTGAAGTGCCCTTGAGAGGTAGATGTTATATGTTCCATATGAAGCCTTCATCACTGAGTTCCTGAAGTGCCCTTGAGAGGTAGATTCTACATGGTTCATATGAAGCCTTTGTCACAGAGTTCCTGAAGTACCTTTGAGAGGCAGACACTACATGTTCCCTATGAACTCATTGTCATGGAGTACCTGAAGTACCCTTGAGAGTTAGATACTACATGTTCCACATGAAACCTTTGTCACGGAGTACCTGAAGTACCATTAAGAGGTAGATATTACATGTTTCATATGAAGCCTTTGTCACGGAGGTCCTGAAGTACCCTTGTTCCATATGAAACATCATGAAGGAGTTCCTGAAGCACAATTGAGAGGTAGATACTACATGTTCTATATGAAGCCTTCATCACGGAGTTCCTGAAGTACCTTTGAGAGGTAGATATTACATGTTTGATATGAAGCCTTTGTCACGGAGTTCCTGAAGTACCCTTGAGAAGTAGATACATGTTCCACATGAAACCTTTGTCACGGACTTCCTGAAATACCCTTAAGAGGTACATACTACATGTTTCATATGAAACATCATGAAGGAGTTCCTGAAATACCCTTGAGAGGTAGGTATTACATGTTCCATATGAAGCCTTTGTCACAGAGTTCCTGAAGCACCATTGAGAGGTAGATACTACATGTTCCACATGAAACTTTTATCATAGAGTTCCTGAAGTACCCTTAAGAGGTAGATACTACATGTTCCATATGAAACATCATGAAGGAGTTCCTGAAGTACCCTTGACAGGTAGGTATTACATGTTCCATATGAAGCTTTTTGTCACAGAGTTCCTGAAGCACCATTGAGAGGTAGATACTACATATTCCATATGAAGCCATCATGAAGTTGTTCCTGAAGTACTCTTGCAAGCTAGGTATTGCATGTTCCATATGAAGCCTTTGACACAGAGTTCCTGAAGCACAATTGAGAGGTAGATACTACATGTTCCATATGAAGCCATCAAGAAGGAGTTCCTGAGGTACCCTCAAGAGGTAGATAATACATATTCCATATGAAGCCTTTGTCATGGAGTCCCTGAAGTACCCTTGAGAGGTAGATAATACATGTTCCAGATGAAGCCTTCATTACGGAGTTCCTGAAGTACCCTTGAGAGGTACATACTACATGTTGCATATGAAGCCTTCATCACGGTGTTCCTGAAGTACCGTTGAGAGGTAGATATTAAATGTTCCATTTGAAGCCTTTGTCATGGAGTTCCTGAAGTACCCTGGAGAGGTAGATGTTCCATGTTCCATATGAAGTCTTAATCATGGAGTTCCTGAAGTACCCTTGAGAGGTAGATTCTACATGTTTCATATGAAGCCTTTGTCACAGAGTTCTTGAAGTACCCTTAAGAGGTAGATACTACATGTTCCATATGAAGCCTTTGTCACAGAGTTCTTGAAGTCCCCTTGAGCGGCAGATATTACATGTTCTATATGATGCCTTCATCACAGAGTTCCTGAAGTACCCTTGAAAGATAGATATTACGTGTTTCATATAAAGCCTTTGTCACGGAGCTCTTGAAGTACCATTGAGTGGTAGATATTAAATATTCCATATGAAGCCTTCATCACAGATTTTCTGAAGTACCCTTGAGAGGTAGATTCTACATGTTCCATATGAAGCCTTTGCCACCAAGTTCCTGAAGTACCCTTGAGAGTTAGATACTACATGTTCCACATGAACCTTTTGTCACAGAGTACCTGAAGTATCCTTGAGAGGTAGATACTAAATGTTCCATATGAAGCCATCATCGCGGAGTTACTGAAGTACTCTTCAGAGGTAGATACTACATGTTCCACATGAAGCCTTTTTCACAGAGTACCTGAAGTACCCTTGAGAGGTAGATACTACATGTTCCTTATGAAGCCATCATGAAGGAGTTCCTGAAGTCCCCTTGAGAGATACATACTCATGTTCTATATGAAGCCTTCATCACGAAGTACCCTTGAAAGATAGATATTATGTGTTTCATATGAAGCCTTTGTCATGGATTCCCGAAGTACCCTTGAGAGTTAGATATTACATGTTCCATATGAACCTTCATCACGGAGCTCTTGAAGTACCATTGAGTGGTAGATATTAAATATTCCATATGAAGCCTTCATCACAGGTTTCCTGAAGTACCCTTGAGAGGTAGATTCTATATGTTCCATATGAAGCCTTTATTACCGAGTTCCTGAAGTAACCTTGAGAGTTAGATACTACATGTTCCACATGAAGTTTTTGTCACAGAGTACCTGAAGTATCCTTGAGAGGTAGATACTACATGTTCCATATGAAGCCATCATCACAGAGTTACTAAAGTACTCTTGAGAGGTAGATACATGTTCTACATGAAGCCTTTGTCACGGAGTACCTGAAGTACCCTTGAGAGGTAGATACTACATGTTCCACATGAAACCTTTATCACAGATTTCCTGAAGTACCCTTGAGGGGTAGATACTACATGTTCCACATGAAACCTTTATCACAGAGTTCCTGAAATACCCTTGAGAGGAAGGTATTACATGTTCCATATGAAGCCTTTGTCACAGAGTTCCTGAAGCACCATTGAGAGATAGATACTACATGCTCCATATGAAGCCATCATGAAGGTGTTCCTAAAGTAACCTCTAGAGGTAGATAATACATGTTCCTTATGAAGCCTTTGTCATGGAGTCCCTGTAGTACCCTTGAGAAGTAGATACTACATGTTCCATATAAAGCCTTCATCACAGAGTTCCTGAAGTACCCTTGACAGGTACATACTACATGTTTTATATGAAGCCTTCATCACGGATTAACTGAAGTACTCTTGAGAGGTAGATACTACATATTCCATATGAAGCCATCATTGTTGAGTTCCTGAAGTACTCTTGAGAGGTACATACTACATGTTCCACATGAAGTCTTTGTCACAGAGTACCTGAAGAGAGATGGATACTGCATGTTACACATGAAACCTTTGTTCCTGAAGTACCCTTGAGAGGTAGATAGTACATGTTCCACATGAAGCCTTTGTCACGGAGTATTTGAAGTACCCTTGAGAGGTAGATAGTACATGTTCCTTATGAAGCCATCATGAAGGAGTTCCTGAAGTACCCTATATAAAGCCTTCATCACAAAGTTCCTGAAGTACCATTGAGAGGTAGATATTACATGTTCCATATGAAGTCTTTGTTATGGAGTTCCTGAAGTACCCTTGAGAGGTAGATGTTACATGTTCCAAATGAAGCCTTCATCACATAGTTCTTAAGGTACCCTTGAGAGGTACATACTACATGTTCTATATGCAGCCTTCATCACAGAGTTCCTGAAGTACCGTTGAGAGGTAGATATTACATTTTCCATATGAAGTCTTTGACATGGAGTTCCTGAAGTGCCCTTGAGAGGTAGATATTATATGTTCCATATGAAGCCTTCATCTCTGAGTGCCTGAAGTGCCCTTGAGAGGTAGAATCTACATGGTTCATATGAAGCCTTTGTCACAGAGTTCCTGAAGTACCTTTGAGAGGCAGATACTACATGTTCCCTATGAACTCATTGTCTTGGAGTTCCTGAAGTACCCTTGAGAGGTAGATACTACATGTTCCACAATAAGCCTTTTTTCACATAGTACCTGAAGTACCCTTGAGAGTTAGATACTACATGTTCCACATGAAACATTTGTCACGGAGTACCTGAAGTACCATTAAGAGGTAGATATTACATGTTTCATATGAAGCCTTTGTCACAGAGTTCCTGAAGTACCCTTGTTCCATATGAAACATCATGAAGGAGTTCCTGAAGCACAATTGAGAGGTAGATACTACATATTCTATATGAAGCCTTCATCACGGAGTTCCTGAAGTACCGTTGAGAGGTAGATATTACATGTTCCATACGAAGTCTTTGACATGAAGTTCCTGAAGTGCCCTTGAGAGGTAGATATTATATGTTCCATATGAAGCCTTCATCACTGAGTTCCTGAAGTGCCCCTGAGATGTAGATTCTACATGGTTCATATGAAGCCTTTGTCACAGAGTTCCTGAAGTACCTTTGAGAGGCAGATACTACATGTTCCCTATGAACTCATTGTCATGGAGTTCCTGAAGTACCCTTGAGAGGTAGATACTACATGTTCCACAGTAAGCTTTTTTCACATAGTACCTGAAGTACCCTTGAGAGTTAGATACTACATGTTCCACATGAAACCTTTGTCACAGAGTACCTGAAGTACCATTAAGAGGTAGATATTACATGTTTCATATGAAGCCTTTGTCACAGAGTTCCTGAAGTACCCTTGTTCCATATGAAACATCATGAAGGAGTTCCTGAAGCACAATTGAGAGGTAGATACTACATGTTCTATATGAAGCCTTCATCACAGAGTTCCTGAAGTACCTTTGAGATGTAGATATTACATGTTTCATATGAAGCCTTTGTCACGGAGTTCCTGAAGTACCCTTGAGAAGTAGATACATGTTCCACATGAAACCTTTGTCACAGACTTCCTGAAATACCCTTAAGAGGTAGATACTACATGTTTCATATGAAACATCATGAAGGAGTTCCTGAAGCACAATTGAGATGTAGATACTACATGTTCTATATGAAGCCTTCATCACAGAGTTCCTGAAGTACCTTTGAGATGTAGATATTACATGTTTCATATGAAGCATTTGTCACGGAGTTCCTGAAGTACCCTTGAGAAGTAGATACATGTTCCACATGAAACCTTTGTCACAGACTTCCTGAAATACCCTTAAGAGGTAGATACTACATGTTTCATATGAAACATCATGAAGTTGTTCCTGAAGTACCCTTGCTAGCTAGGTATTGCATGTTCCATATGAAGCCTTTGTCACAGAGTTCCTGAAGCACAATTGAGAGGTAGATACTACATGTTCCATATGAAGCCATCATGAAGGAGTTCCTGAAGTACCCTCAAGAGGTAGATAATACATGTTCCATATGAAGCCTTCATCATGGAGTCCCTGAAGTACCCTTGAGACGTAGATACTACATGTTCCAGATGAAGCCTTTATTACGGAGTTCCTGAAGTACCCTTGAGAGGTACATACTACATGTTGCATATGAAGCCTTCATCACGGTGTTCCTGAAGTACAGTTGAGAGGTAGATATTATATGTTCCATTTGAAGCCTTTGTCATGGAGTTCCTGAAGTACCCTGGAGAGGTAGATTTTCCATGTTCCATATGAAGCCTTAATCATGGAGTTCCTGAAGTACCCTTGAGAGGTAGATTCTACATGTTTCATATGAAGCCTTTGTCACAGAGTTCTTGAAGTACCCTTGAGAGGTAGATTCTACAGGTTCTATATGAAGCCTTCATCACAGAGTTCCTGAAGTACCGTTGAGAGGTAGATAGTACATGTTCCTTATGAAGCCATCATGAAGGAGTTCCTGAAGTACCCTATATAAAGCCTTCATCACAAAGTTCCTGAAGTACCGTTGAGAGGTAGATATTACATGTTCCATATGAAGCCTTTGTCATGTAATATCTGCCTCTCAAGGGTACTTCAGGAACTCCATGTTCCAAATGAAACCTTCATCACATAGTTCTTAAGGTACCCTTGAGAGGTACATACTACAGGTTCTATATGAAGCCTTCATCACAGAGTTCCTGAAGTACCGTTGAGAGGTAGATATTACATGTTCCATATGAAGTCTTTGACATGGAGTTCCTGAAGTGCCCTTGAGAGGTAGATATTATATGTTCCATATGAAGCCTTCATCACTGAGTTCCTGAAGTGCCCTTGAGAGGTAGATTCTACATGGTTCATATGAAGCCTTTGTCACAGAGTTCCTGAAGTACTTTTGAGAGGCAGACACTACATGTTCCCTATGAACTCATTGTCATGGAGTACCTGAAGTACCCTTGAGAGTTAGATACTACATGTTCCACATGAAACCTTTGTCACGGAGTACCTGAAGTACCATTAAGAGGTAGATATTACATGTTTCATATGAAGCCTTTGTCACGGAGTTCCTGAAGTACCCTTGTTCCATATGAAACATCATGAAGGAGTTCCTGAAGCACAATTGAGAGGTAGATACTACATGTTCTATATGAAGCCTTCATCACGGAGTTCCTGAAGTACCTTTGAGAGGTAGATATTACATGTTTCATATGAAGCCTTTGTCACGGAGTTCCTGAAGTACCCTTGAGAAGTAGATACATGTTCCACATGAAACCTTTGTCACGGACTTCCTGAAATACCCTTAAGAGGTACATACTACATGTTTCATATGAAACATCATGAAGGAGTTCCTGAAATACCCTTGAGAGGTAGGTATTACATGTTCCATATGAAGCCTTTGTCACAGAGTTCCTGAAGCACCATTGAGAGGTAGATACTACATGTTCCACATGAAACTTTTATCATAGAGTTCCTGAAGTACCCTTAAGAGGTAGATACTACATGTTCCATATGAAACATCATGAAGGAGTTCCTGAAGTACCCTTGACAGGTAGGTATTACATGTTCCATATGAAGCTTTTTGTCACAGAGTTCCTGAAGCACCATTGAGAGGTAGATACTACATGTTCCATATGAAGCCATCATGAAGTTGTTCCTGAAGTACCCTTGCAAGCTAGGTATTGCATGTTCCATATGAAGCCTTTGACACAGAGTTCCTGAAGCACAATTGAGAGGTAGATACTACATGTTCCATATGAAGCCATCAAGAAGGAGTTCCTGAAGTACCCTCAAGAGGTAGATAATACATATTCCATATGAAGCCTTTGTCATGGAGTCCCTGAAGTACCCTTGAGAGGTAGATACTACATGTTCCAGATGAAGCCTTCATTACGGAGTTCCTGAAGTACCCTTGAGAGGTACATACTACATGTTGCATATGAAGCCTTCATCACGGTGTTCCTGAAGTACCGTTGAGAGGTAGATATTAAATGTTCCATTTGAAGCCTTTGTCATGGAGTTCCTGAAGTACCCTGGAGAGGTAGATGTTCCATGTTCCATATGAAGTCTTAATCATGGAGTTCCTGAAGTACCCGTTGAGAGGTAGATTCTACATGTTTCATATGAAGCATTTGTCACAGAGTTCTTGAAGTACCCTTGAGAGGTAGATACTACATGTTCCATATGAAGCCTTTGTCACAGAGTTCTTGAAGTCCCCTTGAGCGGCAGATATTACATGTTCTATATGATGCCTTCATCACAGAGTTCCTGAAGTACCCTTGAAAGATAGATATTACGTGTTTCATATAAAGCCTTTGTCACGGAGCTCTTGAAGTACCATTGAGTGGTAGATATTAAATATTCCATATGAAGCCTTCATCACAGATTTTCTGAAGTACCCTTGAGAGGTAGATTCTACATGTTCCATATGAAGCCTTTGTCACCAAGTTCCTGAAGTACCCTTGAGAGTTAGATACTACATGTTCCACATGAACCTTTTGTCACAGAGTATCTGAAGTATCCTTGAGAGGTAGATACTACATGTTCCATATGAAGCCATCATCGCGGAGTTACTGAAGTACTCTTCAGAGGTAGATACTACATGTTCCACATGAAGCCTTTTTCACGGAGTACCTGAAGTACCCTTGAGAGGTAGATACTACATGTTCCTTATGAAGCCATCATGAAGGAGTTCCTGAAGTCCCCTTGAGAGATACATACTCATGTTCTATATGAAGCCTTCATCACGAAGTACCCTTGAAAGATAGATATTATGTGTTTCATATGAAGCCTTTGTCATGGATTCCTGAAGTACCCTTGAGAGTTAGATATTACATGTTCCATTTGAACCTTCATCACGGAGCTCTTGAAGTACCATTGAGTGGTAGATATTAAATATTCCATATGAAGCCTTCATCACAGATTTCCTGAAGTACCCTTGAGAGGTAGATTCTATATGTTCCATGTGAAGCCTTTATTACCGAGTTCCTGAAGTAACCTTGAGAGTTAGATACTACATGTTCCACATGAAGTTTTTGTCACAGAGTCCCTGAAGTATCCTTGAGAGGTAGATACTACATGTTCCATATGAAGCCATCATCACGGAGTTACTAAAGTACTCTTGAGAGGTAGATACATGTTCTACATGAAGCCTTTGTCACGGAGTACCTGAAGTACCCTTGAGAGGTAGATACTACATGTTCCACATGAAACCTTTATCACAGATTTCCTGAAGTACCCTTGAGGGGTAGATACTACATGTTCCACATGAAACCTTTATCACAGAGTTCCTGAAATACCCTTGAGAGGAAGGTATTACATGTTCCATATGAAGCCTTTGTCACAGAGTTCCTGAAGCACCATTGAGAGATAGATACTACATGCTCCATATGAAGCCATCATGAAGGTGTTCCTAAAGTAACCTCTAGAGGTAGATAATACATGTTCCTTATGAAGCCTTTGTCATGGAGTCCCTGTAGTACCCTTGAGAAGTAGATACTACATGTTCCATATAAAGCCTTCATCACAGAGTTCCTGAAGTACCCTTGACAGGTACATACTACATGTTTTATATGAAGCCTTCATCACGGATTAACTGAAGTACTCTTGAGAGGTAGATACTACATATTCCATATGAAGCCATCATTGTTGAGTTCCTGAAGTACTCTTGAGAGGTACATACTACATGTTCCACATGAAGCCTTTGTCACAGGGTACCTGAAGAGAGATGGATACTGCATGTTACACATGAAACCTTTGTTCCTGAAGTACCCTTGAGAGGTAGATACTACATGTTCCACATGAAGCCTTTGTCACGGAGTATTTGAAGTACCCTTGAGAGGTAGACAGTACATGTTCCTTATGAAGCCATCATGAAGGAGTTCCTGAAGTACCCTATATAAAGCCTTCATCACAAAGTTCCTGAAGTACCATTGAGAGGTAGATATTACATGTTCCATATGAAGTCTTTGTTATGGAGTTCCTGAAGTACCCTTGAGAGGTAGGTATTACATGTTCCAAATGAAGCCTTCATCACATAGTTCTTAAGGTACCCTTGAGAGGTACATACTACATGTTCTATATGCAGCCTTCATCACAGAGTTCCTGAAGTACCGTTGAGAGGTAGATATTACATTTTCCATATGAAGTCTTTGACATGGAGTTCCTGAAGTGCCCTTGAGAGGTAGATATTATATGTTCCATATGAAGCCTTCATCTCTGAGTTCCTGAAGTGCCCTTGAGAGGTAGAATCTACATGGTTCATATGAAGCCTTTGTCACAGAGTTCCTGAAGTACCTTTGAGAGGCAGATGCTACATGTTCCCTATGAACTCATTGTCTTGGAGTTCCTGAAGTACCCTTGAGAGGTAGATACTACATGTTCCACAATAAGCCTTTTTTCACATAGTACCTGAAGTACCCTTGAGAGTTAGATACTACATGTTCCACATGAAACCTTTGTCACGGAGTACCTGAAGTACCATTAAGAGGTAGATATTACATATCTCATATGAAGCCTTTGTCACAGAGTTCCTGAAGTACCCTTGTTCCATATGAAACATCATGAAGGAGTTCCTGAAGCACAATTGAGAGGTAGATACTACATGTTCTATATGAAGCCTTCATCACGGAGTTCCTGAAGTACCATTGAGAGGTAGATATTACATGCTCCATATGAAGTCTTTGACATGGAGTTCCTGAAGTGCCCTTGAGAGGTAGATATTATATGTTCCATATGAAGCCTTCATCACTGAGTTCCTGAAGTGCCCTTGAGAGGTAGATTCTACATAGTTCATATGAAGCCTTTGTCTCAGAGTTCCTGAAGTACCTTTGAGAGGCAGATACTACATGTTCCCTATGAACTCATTGTCATGGAGTTCCTGAAGTACCCTTGAGAGGTAGATACTACATGTTCCACAGTAAGCCTTTTTTCACATAGTACCTGAAGTACCCTTGAGAGTTAGATACTACATGTTCCACATGAAACCTTTGTCACGGAGTACCTGAAGTACCATTAAGAGGTAGATAGTACATGTTTCATATGAAGCCTTTGTCACAGAGTTCCTGAAGTACCCTTGTTCCATATGAAACATCATGAAGGAGTTCCTGAAGCACAATTGAGATGTAGATACTACATGTTCTATATGAAGCCTTCATCACAGAGTTCCTGAAGTACCTTTGAGATGTAGATATTACATGTTTCATATGAAGCCTTTGTCACGGAGTTCCTGAAGTACCCTTGAGAAGTAGATACATGTTCCACATGAAACCTTTGTCACGGACTTCCTGAAATACCCTTAAGAGGTAGATACTACATGTTTCATATGAAACATCATGAAGGAGTTCCTGAAGTACCCTTGAGAGGTAGGTATTACATGTTACATATGAAGCCTTTGTCACAGAGTTCCTGAAGCACCATTGAGAGGTAGATACTACATGTTCCATATGAAGCCATCATGAAGTTGTTCCTGAAGTACCCTTGCTAGCTAGGTATTGCATGTTCCATATGAAGCCTTTGTCACAGAGTTCCTGAAGCACAATTGAGAGGTAGATACTACATGTTCCATATGAAGCCATCATGAAGGAGTTCCTGAAGTACCCTCAAGAGGTAGATAATACATGTTCCATATGAAGCCTTCATCATGGAGTCCCTGAAGTACCCTTGAGACGTAGATACTACATGTTCCAGATGAAGCCTTTATTACGGAGTTCCTGAAGTACCCTTGAGAGGTACATACTACATGTTGCATATGAAGCCTTCATCACGGTCTTCCTGAAGTACAGTTGAGAGGTAGATATTATATGTTCCATTTGAAGCCTTTGTCATGGAGTTCCTGAAGTACCCTGGAGAGGTAGATTTTCCATGTTCCATATGAAGCCTTAATCATGGAGTTCCTGAAGTACCCTTGAGAGGTAGATTCTACATGTTTCATATGAAGCCTTTGTCACAGAGTTCTTGAAGTACCCTTGAGAGGTAGATACTACATGTTCCATATGAAGCCTTTGTCACAGAGTTCTTGAAGTCCCCTTGAGCGGCAGATATTACATGTTCTATATGACGCCTTCATCACAAAGTTCCTGAAGTACCCTTGAAAGATAGATATTACATGTTTCATATGAAGCCTTTGTCATGGATTCCTGAAGTACCCTTGAGAGTTAGATATTACATGTTCCATATGAAGCCTTCATCACAGAGCTCTTGAAGTACCATTGAGTGGTAATATTAAATATTCCATATGAAGCCTTCATCACAGATTTCCTGAAGTACCCTTGAGAGGTAGATTCTACATGTTCCATATGAAGCCTTTGTCACCGAGTTTCTGAAGTACCCTTGAGAGTTAGATACTACATGTTCCACATGAACCTTTTGTCACAGAGTACCTGAAGTATCCTTGAGAGATACATACTCATGTTCTATATGAAGCCTTCATCACGAAGTTCCTGAAGTACCATTGAGGAGTAGATATTCCGTGTTCCATATGAAGCCTTCATCACAGAGTTCCTGCAGTACCCTTGAGAGGTATATACTACATGTTCTATATGAAGCCTTCATTATGGAGTTCCTGAAGTATTGTTGAGAGGTAGATATTACATGTTCCATATGAAGCCTTTGTCATGGAGTTCCTGAAGTACCCTGGAGAGGTAGATGTTCCATGTTCCATATGAAGCCTTAATCATGGAGTTCCTGAAGTACCCTTGAGAGGTAGATTCTACATGTTTCATATGAAGCCTATGTCACAGAGTTCCTGAAGTACCCTTGAGAGGAAGATACTCAATGTTCCATATGAAGCTTTTGTCACCGAGTTCCTGAAGTACCCTTGACAGGTAGACACTACATGTTCCACATGAAGCTTTTGTCACGGAGTACCTGAAGTACCCTTGAGAGGTAGATACTACATGTTCCTTATGAAGCCATCACGAAGGAGTTCCTGAAGTCTCCTTGAGAGATACATACTCATGTTCTATATGAAGCCTTCATCACGAAGTTCCTGAAGTACCATTGAGGAGTAGATATTACATGTTCCATATGAAGCCTTTGTCATGGAGTTCCTTAAGTACCCTTGAGAGGTACATACTACATGTTCTATATGAAGCCTTCATCACGGAGTTCCTGAAGTACCATTGAGAGGTAGATATTACATGTTCCATATGAAGCCTTTGTCATGGAGTTCCTGAAGTACCCTTAAGAGGTAGATGTTGCATGTTCCATATGAAGCCTTCATCGTGGATTTCCTGAAGTACCCTTCAGAGGTACATACTAAATGTTACATATGAAGCCTTCGTCACAGAGTTCCTGAAGTACCTTGGAGAGGTACATACTACATGATCCACATGAAGCTTTTATTATGGAGTAACTGAAATACCCTTTAGAGGTAGATACTACATGTTCCACATGAAGCTATTATTATGGAGTACCTGACATACCCTTTAGAGGTAGATACTACATGTTCCATATGAAGCCTTCATCATGGAGTCCCTGAAGTACACTTGAGAGATAGATACTACATGTTGCTGCAGCTACTTGGTAGCAACTGTTTTTGAACCAAATGACAAACTAACAACCTGATGAGTATTTTACTGGGAGTAGTGCCTGAATACAGGTGAAGTGGGACTTCCTTTGTTTTTTCTTCTAGGATTAATGCACAGGGGAAAACCAGTCAGTATGTAATAATATAATTTATTAATTGTGAGTCAAGCATTATGGAGTATCCAGTGGTGTCACTTTCCCCTTCAGAATACCTAGGGTACATGTGCCATATAATAAATGCATGGATGTAAGAATGGGGGAAAAGATTTGTGTCTGCTTGGACATATTCCATTGTTTAGTTCACAAATAAATAAATGGCTGTTCCCTTAGACCTGTTACCATGATGTGCTTGATGATACTGGCAACTGCTGTATGTTCTTGTTTTGATCATTACACACTTAGGCTTTGTCCAGATTTTTTGCTGTAAGAGGTTGAGAGGTGTGAGCCCAAAATGATGGTGGTTCAAATAGGGTCAGATTTTAAATACTGCTCTTACAAACTTAGAAAGTTGCTAGAAAAATAGGTTTTGCATTAGTATGAATTTTCTGAAGGATGTGGAGTCTTAAACTCAAATGTTGGTCATTATTTAATGACTTCAATCCTCAGTTATTTGCCAGAAAGGTACAGATTTTAGGAGGAACACACCAAAAATATGAGGCAAAAATCTGGACATTCTGCAAAAATATGTACAGTTGAGAGGTATGCTTGGGCTATGTGGTGACAGACATGCCTTGCTTGTCTATTGATTTTATCCTGCAATTTTATTCTAGCAGTGTTGTATACTGGTCAGTGTATTGGTTTCACTTCTTGGCATATCAGTGGCCAAATTAAGATATGTCTGTGTGTTGTGTCATTTTTTCCATGTCTGTGTGTTTTTCTGCCACTTTATTGAAAGTCATTTTCTCCTTAGTTTGGCACTCTGTT
Source organism: Protopterus annectens (assembly GCF_019279795.1). NCBI lineage: Eukaryota > Metazoa > Chordata > Ceratodontiformes > Protopteridae > Protopterus > Protopterus annectens. Next base: position 601,390,314 of record NC_056747.1, read on the forward strand.
CGAAGGGCTTTGATTGCATGAATGGTACAGTGTGATATAATGTGTAGCTGTTCAGCAGCTTGTTGGATACATAAGGAACACGTGCATTTTTATCTTTTTCTGTTCTTCAGTTTCAGTGTTTATGTGTTCACTCTGTTTAACTGTTACCAGGTAGCTACATGAAGTGGCTTGAGGCTGGGTACATATACCTGATGAGGTCTGCAGCTAAATTATTAATCTACATTAAAAGCTGCATCAGGGTAATACTCTATAAACTAGGGGTTGTATTTGTTATACAGTTGTTAAATGCAACTTATATTACCTCTGTAGCTGTTACCTTGCTTGTTTCTGGTTATCATTCACTCTGTCATTATAACTGCATGATGCTTATGCATAATTGTGCAGGTAATCAAGCTGTGTTGCATTACTGTCTTATTTTCCATTTGAAGTGTTTATTGTTTTAATGTGCACTTATTTTAATTATGTTATGTTCATCATTCTTGCCTACATAGTCTGTGTCATGGCTAGAAAGAGTCATTACACCAGTACCAGGCAAATAAATGTTAACTGAATGAGCATAGTTTTTTTTTCCCTCTGGGATTTTATCTCTCTCCTATAATTTCTTGTGTTTATTCTTTTATTCTTTTTTTTTGTTATAAAGCAGGTGAGTGATCAAAAGGGGGTCTTGTTTACAAATCTCTCAGCAAGGCAAAGGAATGAGAGAGGCTTGTCCCTCTGTGCAGCGTCATTGATATATTTATTTGCATAATAACTTCTTTTTTTCATTGTTGTGGAATTTATTTTGTGGGTTGCTTTAATTTCATTTATTTTTGTTAAAGGTTTTGGATAGTGTGACAGTTTCACCCCAGTAAAGAAGAATATAATCTCTGCAGACCTTCAACTTATGCCATCCTCTTTTCTTGAAGGCATGCTTTTTCTGTTCTATTTATAGCTTGCTGTTGTTTTACTTTGCTATGGGTCCATGTTATTTGTGGACTGGCATTATTGTACTTGGTGCCGGCTTTTAGAACTTCACAATGTATGCAGTGAATGTTTGCTCACCAGCTACAACACACTTGTTTGTTCACTCTCTACCATTGTATCTAAACATGGCTGAAGCTATTCTGTTTTATTTTTGTTTACTCTTGACACTGTCCCTTCATATTGCTGGTGGAAAGTCTTTAAGCTGGAAACAAAAAGGAAAGCATCAGACACTTGAAGGAACGTATATTGATTTGCATGTATGAGTTGAAAAACAGAGGTTAGAGTTAGCCAAAACTAATAATGCACTATTATGGTCACCAGATAAAGAATTTATATTGATTTAATTGAACCAGTGTAAATACTAATTGTTTTCCTTTTTCCTTGTCTGAAATAACAAAATTTATCATTAAAATACAAATATTAAAATAAGGGACTTCCATTACATGCTATCAGAGCATATTAGATAAACTAACTTATCAATAAGGACTCTATTTTGGAGTCTCCTTATGTATTTTAAACAACATAATGCAAAATGCATTTTATGAGAACAAACACTAAAATATATATTACCTCTAAAATATATCTATTTACAATGTGATAAAATGATTCTTTGGATACATTAAAAAATACACTTAAATAACTACATGTGACAACTTGAGTCGGACCTGCAGCAGTTTCAGAAACAATGTGACAAAACTGATAGATCTTTTATTTTCAGGAGCATTTTTACATCCTTCATAACTATAATAGCAGGCCTCTGTGGAGTTATGAATGTTGAATACCTAGGCAGAAAAGAGTGAAGCAGTGTAGTTTTATGTAGATGACAGGAGGAGAAAGACAAGAACATATCTAATTGTCATGGCCAGAAAAAACAAATATGTATTAACAAGGAAACTTGTAAGAGCATTTCCTTTATTACATATACTTCAAGGCTAAACTTTTTCTATTTTAAACCCATAGCAAGGAAACAACATTTCATCATTCCTTAATGCTCAATGCTATATAATCTAAATTGCATCACATATTAGAAGGCCTAAAAATCCTTGCATGTTATAGAAATAGTTCAGTGTTGTATATTGTCCCATGAACTTTTGAAACATGCAATTATATCAACAAACATGCATGACAAGGCACTTGACTCCATTGTGTTCTTCTTATGTTGTTTTACACAATTCAGCCTTCCTGTGACAGAGTTAAACACTTGGTGAAAACATTAAGTGCTATGCCTAATATATAAAACTTATTACTGTAAAAGATGATTCAGAATAGTTTTGAGCTCTTATTACAATTCTGCTTTCGCAAGACTATGTAACATATACCACACATTCAGACCTGGGAGGGGAAAACTGGTAAATTATTAAGTATTTTTCTCATTACAGTTTTCTTATTCTCTTCACAATTCCTGAATAGCTCCAGTTACCACTGCCAGTAAAATGTAAGCTTAAATTATTGCTAAGTATAATATTTACAGGTGTTAATCCCAAAAACTGAAGTGCATCTAATTACCACAGAAGAACCAAGTCAAGTGAGGAAGAAACCACTGGTAACAAAATGATAGAGAAATTGTGTTTGTGTGTGTGTGTGTGAGTGTATGTGTGTGTGTGTGTGTGTGTGTGTGTGTATAGTATATATGTATATGTGTGCATATTCATAGATATATAGATATGTGTGTGTGTGTGTCTGTTTGGCTGTGTGTGTGTATACATACACATACACACACACACATATATATATATATCTATATATATCTATATATATCTATATATATATCTATATATATATCTATATATATATATATATATATATATATATATATATGTGTGTGTGTGTGTGTGTGGTTTACTATCAAAATTTAGATCAGCACTTATGTGAAGCTTGGAAAGCCAAAAGGCTGTTTTCAAGTTTTCATAATGTTGATCCAGAAAATGTTCAACTCCACATTAATGAATGTTAGTGTGCATTCGATAATGTGGAAGTGAAGTTCTGATAACAGATCGCACTACAGTGGGGATCAGAAAATGTGCCCTTTTCTCACTTAGTGCAGTCTTGGAGTTAGAATATATAATATCCAAGGGGTACTTGGACCCCTGCAAATACATTACCGGTATGACAGACTTTCGACATTGCAACTTCTGGTGTTCAAATGTCAATTCCACGTTACCAATTCCAAAATGTTGGTAATTTCTTATTACCAATTTCAGCTAACTGGTTCAGTCAAAAGGTCGAAAATTATTTTGATTTTCTGCATTTTGATAGTAAACCTACACACACACACACACACACACATATATATATATATATATATATATATATATATATATATATATATATATAGACACACACACACACACACACACACACACACACACACACACACAGGGGACCAGATATATAATTTATGAATCTACTTCAGAAGCTTGAAGTTTCAAAACTCCGAACTTCAAATAGCTGAGACCATAAGATCAATGTTTTGAATCTTTGAAAACGTAATAAAAAATATAAAAACAAAAAGCATTTTTTTACGTTTTTGCAAGGGGGCAAGCCCCCCTGCACCCCCAACCCCCTTGCTAAATAAATATACCAACTCAAAGATTGTACTACAGTGAGTAAAATGGTAACTATCCCATTTTGCTCTGTATGGCAATCTTCATTCAAAATGTTTGAAGTTTCAAAACTTTAGTCTTATGGTCTTGGCCTTTTGAAGTTTTGAAAATTCAAGCTTCTGAAGGGGATCCATAATATATATATATATATATATATATATATATATCTTTATGAGAAGACCAAATATGGTCAAATTTACTTTGTCAGCATCTGTTTAGTTGGCACAATTTGGTCGCCTAAGCAGATGGTCAGAAGGGGTCCAAGATAGCGTGATTCCAAAAGTTGGAGAATACACACTTTCCCCAATAGTGTGCAAGTTCAAAGTTATTTTATATAGGTTCATAGGTATGTACTAGGCTATCTGCCCAAAGGCATTTATAAGCCTAGCTGGAATGTGTTGGCTTTCACCGCTTCCTTAGATTAGTTCCCTGTGCTTCTGTCCAGCAGAGTCACTGAAGTGATCCTTGGGGTAAACTTTCTGTTTCCCATCCACTCATCAAGGTTTCTCTTGAAGAGTGTTAGTGAGGAGCTCTGCCTAATGTAGATTGGAATCTTGTTCCAGAGCATGGGAAGTCTCTGGGACATGAATCTATCACTCCAGCACATCCTATTTATTATTGTGGCGAGGTTTAGATCCCTAGAGCGTTTGGCTCAAGGGGATATGGTTTTCTTTAGTTGGAGCATGTCCGTCAATTTTGGGTTGGACATGGCCTTGTATGTCAGGCAGAGATCACCTCTGAGTAGGTGGTATGCAACCGAGTACAGCTGGATTTTCTTCAGTCGAGCTGCATAGGGCATCTGTTTGAGGCCAGTGATCCTCTTGGTGAGGTACTTCTGTGGTCTTTCCAGCTGTTGCAGGTGTCTTGTAAGGTACATCCCAAATGGGGTGTTGTACTCTATGATGGGTCTCTGATGAGTGATGCATAGAGGGGCAAAATGACCTCTTTTGATCTGGATGCAAACCCTTTTGTGATTTGGTGGGCCACACAAGGATTTTCTAACCACTTTGGCAATGTGATTATCAAAGGAGAGATTATTATCTACTTGGGTCCCCAGATCCCTTACTACATCTGCTGTATTTAGGGGACTATCACCTATGTGGTAGTTTGTGAGTACTTTGTTTTTTTCCAAAGGGGATGACTATGCACTTTTTGGCATTTAGCTTGAGGCCATGGTTTTGACACCAGGTATTTGTCACAGTGTGGCCCTTTTGGAGGATGAATGTGTCAGCCAGAGAGTCAATTACAGCCCCCAGTTTGCAGTCATCTGTGAACTTGGTCAGCCATAGTCCTCCTGTGCTTGCCTGTACCTCTGAGAAGTATATGCTGAACAGGAGGGGTCCTAGGACTGAGCCATAGGGAATGCCACTTGTAACCGGTTTAGAATCAGACCTAGCTCTCACAACTCTTACCATGTGGGTTTTGTCCATGAGCCAGTTGGCAAGCCATCTCATGATGTAAGGGTTTATGTTCAGGCTGGTGAGCTTGTCTATAATATCAGAATGTGGAATGGTGTTGAAGGCCTTTGCGAGGTCTAGGTAGGCTGTGTGGACCACCTTTCCCTCATCTATAACTGTAACTGTCTCACAGAAGTCCACCAGGTTTAGGAGGCATGATCTGCCCTTAACAAAGCTGAACTGGGTAGGGTCCAGTGTTTGGAGGTTCCCAATGTCTCTGTTAATAAGATCCATGATGATGCGCTCCATAGCCTTGCAGACCAAGCTAGTCAGGCTTATAGGGCGATAGTTCCCGGGGTCTGTTCTGGCTCCAGCTTTGTGGAGCGGAATAACCGTTGCTGTGCACCACTCTATGGGCACGTAGCCTGTGGAGAGGCTGAGTTTGAACAGTGTGTTTAGGTGTGGGGTTAGTTCATCTTTGAGCTCATGTAGGACACAGCCTGGGACACTGTCCAGTCCCATTGATGCTGTATTTTTGGCTTGGGAGAGGGCAGTTTTAACCTGAGTGTCTGTGATTTTAGGGGCACTACATTCTTCTGGTATGGTTATGGGCCCTTTTGGTGGTGAGAGGGTGGGTGAAGTTTGCACTGAACCTGTCTGCCAGGATGTTGGTGATATCGGTCAGTTCAGTGTATTTTGTGCCATTCTGCACTAACTCTGAGCGGATCTGGGAATTGCCACTTAGATTCTTGACATAGCTAAAGAATGTCTTGTGGTTATCTTTGGAGTCCTTGGCAATTTTTCTTTCGAAGCTAACCTTGGAAGATTTTATGAGGCATCGTAGTTTCTTGCTGATACTGATCAGGGATGTCTTCCCTTCTTGGGATTTTACTCTTTTCTGTACTAGTTTCCTCCTTCTGTTGTATAGCTGGTTTATGGCAGGGATCCACCAGACTGGTTTCCTTTTCTTGGAGAAGTGAGTCTTGGTTTTGCTTGGGATAGCACAATCCATACATTCTTGTAGGTGCCCGTAGAGTACATTAGTAAAGGATTTTGCAGCTTGGGCAGCGTTATCCTTTAGCATGGGTGATTTGAAACTTTCCACCTCGGTCTTAAGTAACGTGCAGTTTGCTTTTGAAAAGTTTTTCATGGTGGTTTCTTTGACTGGGGGTGGGGAAGAATGTGGATATCCAGAGTGATTAGTTTATGGTCAGATCTAACCAGTGAGGGTTTGACCTCCGGCGTGGAACACCGGTCGCCCATGTTGGTGATGACCAGGTCCAATATGTTGTCACCTCTGGTGGGGGTATTGACCAGTTGATCCAGGGCATTTGAGTTTATAAATTCTAGGAAATGTTGGGCAAGGGAGTTAGTACTTGAGTAGTTCTCCCAGTTAATGTTTGGGTAATTGAAATCACCCAATATCAGGGTGTTTGGTAGGACCTTTATGTTTCCCAGTGTTTCCAGAAATGCTGAATGGGGGTACTGGGACATGGTGGGTGATCTGTAGCAAGCTACAATTTGAATTGCAGTTCTGCCCATTGTTAGTTGCACGTGGATGATCTCTGAAGCATTGTACTGTGCCACTAACCTGGAGGTGTGGGTATCCTTGATGAATATGGATACACCCCCACCTTTTGTATTTTGGTCCGGGTTTTGTGGCCGAAATGTATGATATGAGTTGTAGCCTGGTAGTGCTGGGGTGCTCTCTGGAGCTTTAAACAAGGTTTCTGTTACTGCACATATATCAGTTTTCTCCATACTGAGGAGTGCCTCGAGTGCATGCATTTTGAGGTTTAGACTTCTGGCATTGAGTAGCATTACCCTCAGTTTTTTGTTACCTGTGCTATTTACGGCGGTGGGTTTGACTTTTGAGCCTTGCCTAAAAAAGGAACTATGGGGGTGGCAAGAGCCTTGGCCATTATTCGAAAGCCTAAGGGTAATTAGTAGAAGGGTGGGGTACAGCAGGGCTAAAACAATGAGTTTTCTTTTTCTTTTTGCACATACAGAATTTATTGCTTGACACACACAGTAATGTGTTGACAATGCTTTTTTGGTTTCACTGTCAATGTTAGTGGCAATGACAATTTGGTCTGTCAGTTAATAGATACACACACACACACATATACACACACACACACACACACACACACACACACACACACACACCCATATATATATATATATATATATATATATATATATATATATATATATATATATATATATATATATATATATATATATATATTTATATAGATAGATACAGATATAGAGATATACTCTAATATTTATATCTATCTATCTATCTATCTATCTATCTATCTATCTATCTATCTCTGATTATATGATGGAATTCGCTCATTTAAATTTGCTTTTCACTGAAAGAGTGACTGGAGTGTGAATACACCATTTTTTGTCATTGTTGAATATTTTAGATATCACAAAAAAAGAGGATTAATTGCATATGGGAAAGATAAATGTTGAGTTACATGTTTAATGCCCAAACTTTTAGATATGCCAAAAGCTTCAGCATGGAGAGTGGTGAGTATGTTTGCTGGTTAGGACTAGAATATGAGCTAAATAAGGGGATAGCTTTACTGTGTGCTGCTGTATGTGGTGTGTGTCTGGGTGCACTGTGTAATGCTAGTGATATGGAAAGTGTTTTTCATAATGTAATGTGTGGAGTTGGTGTTAGGGGTAGAGCCACAGTTATGTTTAGAACACATTAGTAAGGTGGTGCAGTCAGGAGGTTGAATTAAAGTCTAAGCAGCAAAAATAACAATCATCTTTAAGTCAAAATTCAAAAAAGCTGTGCCCACCTATGTCCAATACTTTTTATGTATTTTAATAACAAACCTAACGTCATTGGCACATAAGGTAATTAACAAAAGTGTTCCAGCCTTCCTAAGTTTTAGAATGTGCAGATCACTCAGTGTATGTGCTATGTCTAACAATTCTTTCCTAGGGAAAGTAGTCTACTTTTTATACCAGAGAACCAATACCTCTAATTTGTAGGTGTTTTTGTTCATCCCATCTGCTTCACATTCTGTAGTGAACTTCCCCAGTTCATACTGAAGATTATAGTTAATTATGGTTGAAAGGAAAACGTCTTCTACAAGTGATAAAGATGCAGTCTTCATGTCTCCAAGCTTGGTGTTCTGCAGATGCAGGTTGTGTCTTAAAAATATGTCCATAAATATCACCAATTAGAGGACAGATAAGGCAGACCCAGGATAGAATCACATTCCCACCTTGAACACATTTGACTAATTTTAATAACAACATTCTCACTGCTGAAATACAGGGACCAAATGGCTCACATCAATGGCCTAGGATCTCTTAGTTTAGGAACACCTCCCAAGAGATATTTTGAGGTTAATGGGAATATGCTTTCTTCTGGTCTAAAAATACATGCAGGCAGTATTGTCAAACTCATATGATCCCTCAAATGTATGTGCAAGGATAAACTGTTGGCTCACTGTTCCATAGTGCTCACTTCATATTGCTTCTTCTGAACCAGATGCTCCACTATGGGATGAATCTCCTTTCTAGCACCATAACACAGGCTTTCCTTGGGAGGCTGAGAAGAGTTATCCATATGTAACTGAAATACTCTCTCCTCTTCTCACATTTAGAAAAAAGAGAGGACCACTAGCCTAGTTTACCAATCCAGAAGTATTATCCCTGTTTTCCAGACACCTTTGAAAAGACACATTAACCATGACACCCCAGCCATGTCAACTGTTTTTAGCATTGGTCACATTCAGTCCCAAAGCCTTGTCACAGAAAACTTCAATTGCTGCAGTAACCTCATTTAGAGAAATGGAACCTATCCTGCTATTTGATTTTGGTTTTTCCTTCTCATTCTTTCCACCTCTTAAGAATATATCCAGTTTAGGTCAGCTTTTCTACACTCTTGCTGAGAACAGTCTGAGCAATATCCTGCCTGTTTCTTATGATTCCCCATCTAGTTTACAGTAACATGTTTAAAGGAGTGTGAGCATCATTGTCTATACTCTCACCGAACTCCACCTATAACTGGATCCTTAATTCAGTACCAAGTGCTTGTTTGCCCTGCTTGTTTGAATTTCTTCCAGGGTTAATGTATTTTAAACTGCATATCAGAATATAAAGTAATAAACTCTACTGACGTGTGATGATGTGTGGTAGTGCCAGCTATGCCAGAGAGAGTAGGGGATTGCATGTGTAACATAAGTCAGCATAACTAGCTGGAGTTTTTTTTTTAAGAATTTTATGTCATTTGAATATCAAACTGATTTGTACAGATGCTTGTGTTAAGAATGTATTTGTAAAGTTGTTTTTGTTAAAAATGTATCAGCAGTGGGTCCTGCTGAAAACAAAAGAAATATACATGTATGTCAGACTGTATTGCAACTGATGAAGTGTATGTGTGTTAACAGAAAATTCTGGAAGGGAATAAGCTCAGCCCAGCTAACATTAAGAAAAATAGCTTGAAATTAAATTACTTGGTTTAGGCTATAAAGATTTTATCTCACAGGCCTGAATGCAGCCAGAGACCCAATGTCTGGGCTGGGATTTTGCTCTTATTGTCCTTAATGGTGAACTAATTGCTACCCTGGGGTGCCAGAAAATGACTGGTTAGTCTCTGCAGGAAGGATGAATTGTTTTACAGTTTCCAGATGCTGGAATAAGCCTAAGCAAAGTTCTAGGTGTGTATTGTGGCACATCTGTGCCAGATCCTGGGTTAGCTTCAAGTCAGGGGGGTAGGGTGGGAACCACAGAATCAGGTGACTAGATATGATGTCTTTCTGTAGCCAACACTGAAATTATATTTAGACACTAGTGAGAGATGTGACAGATGACACTCAGCACTCTGTTTTGGAACTTACAAGACCACTGACCCACTTCATCTTGCCTTGCTTTACTAAGTAACTTAACTAGGAACCAGTAATTCTTCACTCAGTTAGGAAAATATAGTGAGATTAGCTAAAAGTATTGTTTTTCTGTATCTGCCTGAGTCTTTCTATCTGTGTTATTGTTTATATTTCCTGTGAATTGAAAATCTGGTGTTTATTGTAAAAAAATATGAGCATACTGAGCATCTATTATGATTTATTATTAAATATATGTAAACCTTTCATTGTGGCTGCTCCTTTAAAAAATATTTTAACCCTTGAAAGTGCTTGCATTTATTTAGTGGCACTGTAGCATCATGCTCCTGAAATTCTTGCTGATTAACATTACCATTTGTATAAGTATTAATTTTACTAAGTGTAATTGGGTACCCTGGTAATAGCCTTAAAGTAGCTGGTTAGTGGCAGTGAATCTACCATATAGTCTTGATGGAGGTGACATAGCGGGCACATATGTGCCAGCCTTACCCAGGTATGTGTGTGTATGTGTGAAAATCAAATCTCAAAGAGTGTGTTTGTCAACCATTTGGAACAGGGACACAGAGCACTGATTTCTGCAGAGAGAAAGGTGGAGTCTTTTTTGGGGCCTGGAGAGGATGTCCAATCCCAGGACAGGAGTGTGCTCTTAAGGGAAATTGTGCTTGGCGCAGAGAGCTGCATCTGAAAATATTGTGTGTTCTAAGTGAATGTTCCCCACTGGTGTCAGTGTTGAGTATTGAGGTTCCTTGATTACTGGCCCAAAGGAAGGACGTCACAACATGTTATATGTGTCCCTACCAAAAGCATAAGGCCCATTAATATAAGTCCCTAAACTTTAAAACGTAAGCTGTGATTCTGGTAAAAAATAATGAAATCAGAAACTCCCTGCTAAACATTTTAGGCATTTTTTTTTCTTTTTTAGGGGGCATGGTTCACAACCATGCTTCCTGCTATATTTGTGCTTTTATGTATAAAAATTGTAATACTGCAGTACCTTGGAGAGAGATACCACAATCTCAGAATTAGGGTATATTTGCCCATTTGAACTTAAAATGTTTCGTATTCTGAGGGTCACAGTTTTGAAACTTGGACTTTCAGTGTGTTTGTCACCTGAAGGAATTCTAGATCTCTGTTTTTGTTCTATGCATTTAGATGAATCCTTGATCTAGAGTTTTGCCACATTCTAGCATGTTAAAGAAATATTACATTTTATTTGTGCTTTTTTTAACGTGACTAACAACAGAGCCAAAACAACTTCAAATAAATATGTTTTGTAATCTCATTATCCATATATGAAACTTCATAGTTTTTGTCAAGTAGACTTAACCTTTGATGGTACATTAATACAGTCTTATTACACTGCAGGATGGCTTTTTCTGAAAGCATATACTTCAAATGAAGATTCTTCCTTAGGTTCAAAATGTGCTCAGAGTTCTGTTATGATCATTCATCTTCTTCTGCAGTATAAATACCATGTTCCTTCCTCCCAGCTAAGTGACAGCATCATTGACTTAACTTTGTGTCACCAGTTATGTTAGCAGTAGCCACAAAGTTTGCAAATCTCTGCTGTTTGGAACTTAATGAACTTTCTATGCTCATCATACTGATCACTGCTACAGTAGCCTTAGCTATATGGGTTATATCTTGCTAGGAATATAACAGCCAGCTTCTAAAGCTTCAGGGCACCTTCCAAACATCCAAACTGTCAGACAGGTTGAGCTGAGCTGAATGAAAGACAAGTATGGGTGCAAAGCCTTTCAAAGCTATATGGCTGCTGAAGAGTATGCTTCTCAGGGTTTTGAGAAATGACAGTCGGCTTGTATGTTCCTTTGCTGGGCAGACAAGTTCTCTTTGGGGAAAAAAACTTCTATTTTCTTGATTTTTCTTACTTTTCTGTTCAGGAAAATTATTTTAAAGCTAGGAGTTTTTTGTTTTAACAGGCTATCTTAAAACTGTAGTATACTTTTAAAGGAGAACTGCACCCACAGACTCAAAAAATATGTTTATTTCCTCATAGTTTCGTGTTTCCTACATTTTAATACCACTCTGGGACTGTCTACAGGTTTTTAAATATTTTTCAAGTAATTTCTGAGCCTGATCACATGGGACCTGGCTCTTGAAGTAATTTTGATTGTTTAGTCTGCCTCTAGGTATCCCACAATGCAGTGCTTTGTTTAAAAAATTACATCACACAGGCCTCTTTCTTCCTAAAGCTCCTGTCACTGCATTGATTTTACTTGCTTACACTGCTCTTTCAGTCAGTTAGTTTTAAGTAACATTTCATGCCATTCAATGACTTACTTAAAACACAAACAGTGCAAAAGTCACAGAACAGACTTTCAAAGTGCTTTTTACTGCTGCTTATTTTTAGAATGGCTAAACTGCAGTTTTTTGTGAAGCCTGAATTGTACTACGTCGACTCATCTTGCATTCCCCTTCACACCTAACTTCCCTAGCTGTCACAGTGCTACGGGTAATTTGATCTGTTACCTGCTTTGATTGACAGCTGACAGCAGAAGACTTGACTCATGTACTGTTTCCTTGTTCTAGCTTTTACTTTCTGTATGGATAGGGGAAGGACCATGGAGCTGTGACATCACAGCATTGGTGGGTTTTTTAGGATGGTCATAGTGATGTCAGTTTGGGGAGGGAATTGTCCAGAAAACTACCTATACTCAGCGGCCTTGATGATATCAGTGAATTGGAGACTGCAGCAAGCTTTGCCAGGGTGGGATAAACATTTTATTGAAAGTGAAACCAGCACAGTACAATAAGGTACTGTTCTAGTGGAGATAAACATTCAATTTAAAAATACTTTAAATGCTGTATCATTGTTTATTCATAACAGGGACAGTAAATAGGAAGGAAAAGGATAGAGATGTTGAGCATTTAATAATAAAATCCCATTGTTGTACTTTAAACAGAGCACTCATTTTTTTTCTGTCAATTTAAAGGTGGTGTAAAGTAACCAAAAACATTTTTTCTGTGGAGACATTTTATTAATTTTGCATTTGCGGGGCTGGCAGAGTAATTTATAACAAAATGTTACTGTGTTTTTCTGTCAAAAAAGTAACTTTTGAGGACTAGTAGTGTTTACCAGCAATTTTCTTGTCTTCCCTGGGAAAGAGGCATCTTTTTGAATTGATCATGGAACAGACTACTGATTCAATGGTCCGTCTTTCTTCCAGCCACAAAAAGAAAAAAATTAATCAAAAAGACTTTGTTACTACAGCAGCCAAGAAATTTGCCTTAGCCACTGGTGGGAGATTCTGCTGTGGCGATTTGTTGTATCTCAGGCCACTCATCACTTTTACACTGGATCCCTCTGGTGTAGCATCTTCAACCACTTTGGAATAGGGGTTATTCACTTCTTCTTTGGCTGTTGGGGTCCCCTCAGTGGGCAGGGAAGAGCCACTCTTGGTCAGTCCTGGAAGAAGGAACAGGGAAGATTTCCCAGTCGTGTCAGAATGCTTTGCCCATCCCTAGAGAAGCTGCTGCTTCCAATACTAAAATGGTTGGTCCCATTTTTCCTGTCAAAAAGAAACAGAAAATCAAACATGTATATACTCTTCCTTAATTTTCTTTGGCTAGGAGTAGTTTACTAGGTCTGGCTCGGGGTTTAATTCAGGTTATTGATCCTTCTTGTAAAGTAGTTTCTGACCAAAAAAAAACAGGGATTCCTCTTTTCTTGACGAGATACAAGATTCAAATCTGAACAGGAAAATGCAGGGATGGATACAGGCTTTGCTCCTCAGATTTCTGATTCAGACACATATAAGAACTCAGAGTAAAAGAACTCCCCACAGCGAGAATCAAAAACTGAGACTATTGCTAGAATGTGCCAGTGTTTTCAGTGGGAGAACACTGAGGTTTCTTAGTTCATCAGAAAATACTACGAGTTTTTACAGAAGGATTTTCCAGAACCTACACCCATTCCTCCTGTTCTGTCTGCTTTAGAAAATGTGTGTGTTACTGACAGCAATATTCCTTCTAGTCAACCAGCTGCCCTTAAAAAGGCAGATAGGATGTATAAAGATGTATAAAGTTCCTCATTCTTTTACATTATTATAGACTCTTCCCAACCCTGACCCAGCACCTATGGCTTTACTTGATCCCACTGCTGCTAAGTACTTAGTTACTTTCAATCCTACTCTTCCTGATAAGGGTGGGGAAATTATTGATACGCATGGAAAAAATTTAAACTTCTGCAACTCTGATTTTCAAATTTTGAATTCTCAGGCTCATATGATAAAGGTTTTTCTGAGAAATTGTGAAAATATGAGGAAGGTTTTATCTGCTCTTTCTTCTTGTGAAGAAAATCTGCTTTAAATAACTTAGTTTCTGTTTTTGCTCAGATCACCACTCATTGTTTGCAGTGTATTTATGACTCTGTTCACAGTTCTTCCAGGGTTATGGCCACTGATATTGCTTTGAGGAGGTTTGAATGGCTGCAGTATCAGAATCTCCTAGATGATTATTAAAAGGGAATTTAAATTCTCCCCTAGATAGAGATTTAGCTTTTGGTTGCTCTGCTCCAGAGGTGATAAAAGGAGCAAGCTGATCTAAAGAATCTCTGATTTTCAGCCCTCCTTTTTCAGATTTTCCAAGGGGTTTTCTTTCTCCTCCTCATCCAGTTTTGGCAAAGAAAACCCACCAGAATAAACAGTCTCAACAAAATACAGGTAAACAGACATTGAGGAAGAAATGGCGAGGGGTTTCAAAAAGAAGTCTCGAACTTCCAGAGCAAAGAACCATCCAAAAAGTCTGAATGATTATTCAAGAGAGCTTGTGACTCCTTCACACCATGGCCCCTTTTTTCTTCTAGAAAGTCTGATGTCCATTTTTCTCTTTGGCATCAGATTGTTTCCAAAAATGATTAATCAATGCTACAGATGGCAGTGAAGGGAATTCCTCCTTTCTAGGGATCATTCCTCATCCTTCAGATCAGACTATTTTGTTTCCACTGTTTCTTTATCACCTGTTGTCCCAAAGAGTGATAGAACCAGTTCTTCCATCCCTGGCAAGGAAGGGTTTTTATTTAAGGATATTCCTAGTGCCAAAAAAGAAAGTGCTTGGTGGGCAGTGCTGGATCTTTATTTCCTAAGCCTGTTTGTGACACAGCCCAAATTCAAAATTATGACACTTCACAGCCTTTTACCTGTTCTTCATCTTTCAAGTTTCCTGGCAACATTGGACTTTTTTGCTTGTCATCACATTCCTATTTATCCAGACTTCAGATGTTTCTTAAGGTTTTGTGTGTCTGGACCAAATTATCAGTTCTCTTCCTTACCATTTGGACTATCCACTGCAACAAGAGTGTTTGCAAAGAGTCCAGATCCAATTATACCTCACTGAAGGCTACAGGGTATCCACATTTTTCCATATTTACATGACTTGCTTATCTTTGCAAAGTCTTTTTTAAAATGTCAGGAATCCCTTTCTTGTGTGAGTGAACTCTTTTACACAAGGTGGGATTCTAAGAAAGCATTCAAAAGTTTTTCTCAACTCCTTTACACATTATTGTGTTCCTGGGATGTCAACTAAACACATCAGTTCAAACAAATTTTCTTCTACAGGAAAAAATGATCTTTACCTTGATATATTTCTAAGAGTTTCTACTCAGAGTTCTGTCACTATGAAGGAATAATACAGAATTTTGGGTCACGTGGCATCTATGACTGATGATATCCACACAAGATTCCACATGAGAAAGATACAACAGTATCTGAAATTTTCTTAGGTCCCAGCAGCGATACTCTTTTCAAATTCCAGTGATGGGGTATGTCAGAAGAGAAGTCTTTTGGCAGAGACAACAGATATCCTTAAATCCAGGTCTCCTCTTCTCTCTCCCTGATCCAAAGTAGTCAGTCACCACAGACTTTGCTTGGGGGAGCAGTTTCGGGAGGGATAAAAGTGCAAGGGGGAGAGGGTGGGACACCAAGGATGGATGAAAGCACATAAATATTAAGGAGATGCTTGTTGTGATCTAAACTATGTTTGGTCTCAAGTGGTTACAGACAATACCATAGTCTTGTGGTACATCAACAAGAAAGGGGTAACCAGGTCATACCCTTTTGCAGACTAACCATGTTAGCTTGGGATATAGCTTCACAGCACAGTCTTACTCTACAGACATCCTACAATCTGTTAGAGCAAAACTGTATGGCAGACAAGCTGAGAAGGACCAGGCAGAAACACTCAGGAATAGAAACTAGATCAGGGGATCTTCTAAGATTTCAGCCATCTGTGCAGAATTCCTCAAGCAGATCTCTTTGCCTCCTCTTTAAACAATCAGCTGGCAAGATTCTGTTCCAGGATTTCATGCAAGAAAGCCTGGAAGGCATATGCCTTTTCTTATCTTTCTGTTGGACAGGAATGTTCATGTATGCTTTTCCAGCCTTTATCCTAATATCCAGGGTACGTTTTATGATTCAGAAGGAATCCCCCAAGATCATTGTGGTGACTCCTTTCTGGGCCAGGTAAACCTTCTTTTAGAAATGGCCAGGGGCAATTACCAGAAGCTTCCTCACAGACTAGATCTACTCACACAAAAACAGGGTGTTTGATACACCTCAATATCAATCAACTTCAATTGACTGCCTGGATGATAAGAGTCTTAATTTGTTTTAGGCACCTGTTTACTGAGACATGCAGCCGGTACTAATGGAGGCAAGAAAGCCTGCTACTAGAAAATCATATATTATCAAACAGAAAAGGTTTTCTAGTTGGTGCCAAAAACATAACAATCACCAGTTCAGAGCTAGTTGTTCCACGGTTCTACAATATTCAATATTCTACAATATTTGTGAGAGTTACTATCCTATGGCCTTTCTTATTCCTCAGACAAGGTCCATTTATAGGCTTTTTCTGAATATCTGTCCATGGAGCCTCCTCTTTCAATGCTCTCTCATGTTCAAATTGTTCTTGAAATGGGTTTTGCATAAGAGGCCTCCAAGAATAGCGGTGATCCCTCCTTGAGAACTTAATTTTGTGTTAGAGAAGCTAACACTTGCTCCATTTGAACCAACTAATCTGGCTGGCTTGGTTCTTAACGTGGAAAATGGTCTTAATAATTGCTCTGTTCTTTTTTCAAGAAGGGTATCTGGGTTGCAAGCTCTTTTGGTGAATCAGCCCTATCTCATTTCCTTAGGGGCAGGGTTTATGTGAGCAGTAACACTTCTTTTACACCTAAAGTGGTGTTCCAGTTTTTCTTTAAACCAAGCTATTCATCTTCCTCTTTTCCTTCCTGAACCTAAAAGCAGAGTCCAAAGATTTTCCACACCTTGTATGTCCACAGACAACTCAGGTACCATCTTGACAGAACTGTTTCAGATCTTTGGACCAATTGTTCAGTTCTTGTGAAAGTAAGAAAAAATGACATCCTTTGTCAAAATAGACTATTTTCAAATGTTTTTTTAACGCTATTACCTTTAATTATACTCACCATAGCAAAACTGTTCCAGGTGGGGTTAAGACCCACTCTGTCAGGACCTTGGCTTCACTTATGTAGTTTTGGAAGAGTTGGATTCTAGGAGTATTCTAGAAGCTGCTTTGTGGTCCTCTGTACATACTTTTATAAAGGACTATAAGGTTGATTCCTTCCCTAGGTCCAGACCAAGCTTTGCTAGGACCATTCTCCAGGGGAATCTGGACTCTTCTCCTTTTGCCTACAAAATGTTGTTAGCTATTGTAATCTACCCATATAGCTAAGGCTACTGCAACAGTGATTAGTACAATGAACATACTACTGTTGTATAAGTTAAACTTACCATAACAGTAGTTATTCAAATTATCACTGCTGCAGTAGCTGCTCCTTCCCTCCATCCCTCTTGTTTTTAATGCTTTTTATGGCAAGGTGTGAATGTTTATTTTTCTGTTGCTCCTAGCATTGTCCTTTTAAGGGCTCAGCCTCCCTTTCACTTCTGGTAGGAAAGTCATAAAGGGCTTTGTGCCCAAACTTCTTTTCAGTCAGCTCAGCTAGAGCTACTTGAAAGTTTGGATGTGTGCAAGTTGCCCTGAACCTTTGAAAGTTGGCAGGCTGTTTTATCCTTGGCAGGATATAATGCATATAGCCAAGATGACTGCAGCAGTGATAATTTGAGCATCTACTGTTATGGTGAGTTTAACTTACACAACTGTATTATCTTGTCCTGGTTTAATAATGAATGAGCTGATTGTTGACTTGAGATTTTATTTCAATGATAAATATTCTCATTCTGCTAATATCTAGCAATATGTTATGTAATTTGTAGCTAGCATCTTTGTATGTGTGTGTGTGTGTGTGTCTTCACTTCTGCTTTATAGGAGCACTGTTGTAATACCTGAAACTGCACAGACTGCATGCACTTTTATACAATCGTAACCATTAATGGATACTTTCTTTCAATTATTACTGTCTGTGTTTATTTGTGCAAGTGCATGTTTGTGTAAGTGCAATTAATGTGCACAAGAAATTTAAGTGAAAAAGAAATTGATTAAAAGAGACCTTTCTGTAGTTTTTATATTTGTAGGCAATTGACCTATAATTACTAACTTTTGCACTAGGAAATACTAAAATGGGCAGTTGTTTTAGAGTGGATTGTACAATGATGAGTCTTGATTGAAGATTCTCCTGAGTGTAGAAATCTTGTCTGATTAAGAAAGCCTAAGCCTCATCACAGAGATGTCTTCTCTGTTTAGACAAGTGTATCCTTATCACCAGTAATTATACTGTCATACCATACCTTCAGATTTGTTTAAGGGTTCTGTGTGGATGACTGAGGAACAGTTAATCAGGTTCAAACTGGTCAAATGCAGCTACTTGCATTTACATTTGATCATGCGCTGAAGGCAGAACTGATACATTGTTAGTGGAAAAGTACTTTTATCTTTATTCTTTATGTGAATTTTTTTTTATTGTAATTTGTGAAAAAAAATATTTCATAAATGACAAACTTTGAAATGTTATATAAAAAAAGAATAATATGAGTCATATTTTTTTAAAATACAAACAAAATCATAACTGTTTACAATATATACAGTAAGCCTGAGACCAAAACGGTAATAAATGAAACAAGAAAATTATAAATATTAGTCATAACAGTCTAATTAAATAGATGATGACAATGGCACTTTTATCTTTAATCGGAACAGTCTCCTTTTTGTGGTGTTATGTAGCTCTAGAAATAGTAAATATAAATGCAAGGATTGGGGATCTTGCCCCTCTACATGGGATTGCTGCAAAAAATTATTTAGCCATTAGTGGGTTTATTTCAGGAGATCTGTGTTCTCAGTCTATTGAGCTTAAACAATATTTTATTGATATGTGTCAGTGTTTCATAAGATGAAGCTTATATTGATAGTACTGAAACTGATTGTCTGAAAAGAAGGCCTCTAGGATGTTAGAAGTTCATTGGCAAAAAAGCACTGATTTCCAGTCCGTAACTTTAAAATAATACATCAGATATCACAACTTGTGCTCATAGACTGTAGAAAGCCTTTACAATTTCAATTAAAACTATAATCTCAAATTATCAAGCAAGCTATTTCAATGTTTGATATATTCCATTCACCTTTTTTTTCTGATGGCCAGTATGTGCAAGGAAATAAAATAGAGGTGATCCATTGCATAAAGTAATTCTGACTGGCTTGCTGAAAACCTTCCACATGAACTTGAGGAAGTTATTTACAAGTAGCCCTTTTCTAACAAAGCATTACCAAATTATCCCAAATATTGCAACTGCATGTGAATTTAAACTTATAGTGTACACAGTCATATTCACTTTAAATTTAACAGTAACAAAACATTTGTACCATCTTTACTTCTGAGCAATGAATTATCATTATATGGGTGTGTGCTTTTACTGGAAAAAAAGTGAAATCAATCATGATGAGAAATCATAAAGTGAAATTATTTTCCTCATGGTAAGTGTTACGGTACCATCAGAAATTTGCACAATCAGTTTCATTTCCAAGAACTGCAATTAGTTTCAGTGAGAATATAAACAGAAATAATGCAACTATAACTGTCTTTTATCAAAAATGAATCATGAATAAAAATCTTATAATGTGTAACTCTGTTAAATAATCCATTTTCAGGACACAAATAAAGGGAAAGGTATAAATATCATACTCTAGCTATTAGTAATGTGCACAGTATTAACTGAAAATCTCTTGACCAAACTCTATAAAATAAAATGTTTAACACAGCCAGTAGATCTTATAAACTGGTCATTGCTAGGATATGGAACTGTGTATGTGACCTACTGGAGAGCAAACATGACTTCCTTTGCATGAAAAACATTAGAGATGAATTAGGAAATGACACAATCAGAAAGTATTAGAGAAGTAGCAAAATATTTCAGCATATTATTCAAAACTGGTGTAAAATAATAAATATAGGGACAACCCAAAGACCTGACATGGAGACAGGACTACAGTTTAAGCCAGGAAATATCTCACTCGCATTATATGCATACAAAATATAAATAATGACTTGCTGTTCACCTGTACAAGCTCATTGTAAATTAATCATTAGTTTTGGGAATGAGTCTGTCTTAAAATTAAGAAAACAAAACACAAAAGAAATCAGTACAAGTGTGCATTTATACAAGTATTACTGCTGCTTTTCTAAATACTAAAAATCACCAGGACAATGATACTTGCCGGACATGAGATAGAATACAACCTGAATATATTCATTTGATTTAGTATTGTCCCTCTGTTTTAGATAAATGTTGTACTATACGTTTATGAGCTTGCTTGACTATTAGAATGAGCTTGCATGATTATAATGATCCAATGATTTGACTGTTATGTTTAGCTTACAGGCCTCTCAGTTTAACCCCCAGTACTTGTTTGGATTTGTCCTGTTAGTCACCTTTTTCCTAGGAGCAGTCATTAAATCCTGGGTATCTATTCTGAAAGATTGGAAACATTCATTACAGTTCAGACATAAACGCAAAGATTCACCATTTCAGAGAATTGATAACGCTGAGCTTGATGAACAGCAAAATATATTTTATATTGTTTAACCAATTCTGTACTTTTGTTTTTGTTTTATTTATTTAATTGTATTCTTCACACACTGGGTTGTTCTAATTGTTATGTTATTGGATTGGTTCAATAATATTGCTTTTTAAGAGAAACAAAATTAAAACTTGTCTAATAGAAAGAACTAAGCATAGCAACACATCTAGCAATGTAAAACAAAAAAAATGTATAACTTACACAAATGGTTATACAGATATTATTGATTATTCCTCTAAGAGTACAGAATCAAAAAGCACTACAGATAAAGAAAGCTTGTGCACAAAAATGCACCAAGGTGCAATAATACTGACCGATGGAAAGACTAGAGTTTTGGTCCCAAGGTATATACCAATCAATGATAATGTTGGGGTTTGGGCCCCGGTGCCTTATAACACTGATCAGTAGTAAGTATGGAGTGTGGGTCCCAAGGTATAATAACAATAATTATTAGCAAGGATGAAGTGTGGGTCCCAAGGAATACTAACACTAATTATCAAGGGCAGGGCTGGAGTATGGGCCCCAAGCATAACACCACTAATCATTAGTAGGGATATATTTTGGGCCCCAAGGTATTATAATAATAATAATAATAATAATAATTAATGGCAGGAAAGGAATTTGGGCCCCAAGGTAGAGTAACACTAATCAATGGAAGGGACAGAGTCTGGGCTCCAAGGAATAAATATTAATTAGTGGTAGGGAAAGAGTTTGGGCCCCAAGACATAATAACACTAATTATTGGAAGGGATAGAGTTTGGGCCCCAAGGTATAATAACACTAGTCAATAGTAAGGAGTAAGGGAAGTGTTTAACTGCATACATTCCACTGGACCTTTCAGGCTACTTTTGTGATCAAACAGTAGTGCTTATGCACTTACGAATAAATGCTACATGGCATACACCACAACCATTGAAGTGACAGAGTAACACTAAGGATGGAAGTTAAGAATAAAGGTATGACAGAAAGAATAAATGGTACGGTATCTACCAGAAGGAACAAGACAGTAAGTGTAGTGTAGGAAGAGATAGCAGAAGATGGGTTTGTGCAGGAAGGCATCGTGGAAGAGGAACAGAAGGAGTAAGGAAGAACATGAAAAAGATACTCGTAGAAGAAAAATCAAAAGGGCTCATTTAAAAAGAGGAGGGATAAGTGAAGTTGTCGAACATTATTCTAACAGTATTGGTCTCTCACATCGCATGTACAGTACTAGTGTTTAAACAAGAAGTCCTTTTTCAGGGCTATCTGAAGTATGTTATGAGTATCAATGGATTTATGATTCAGCTGTAGAGAGGTCTGCACCCCAGGACTGAAATATCATACTGTACATTTCTAAATGTGTTATAGACGTCAACTACTACATGGAAGCCATCTTAAAAAGCATCCTTGTTCCAGATGGGTTAACATCACTTCATTAAAAGGGGTCAAGGAAGGAAATTATGTAAAATTATAATATTCACGGTATCAAACTAAGTTGACTGATGACAGTTTTGCTTTTTAGTTCAAACTGTCCTACGTTTCTCTGTGCACTGTCAAATCCTGAAAGGTGATGGCTGTAAACCTCTTAGCCACAGAAATGTTGGCTGCTGTGTTTGGAATCAAAACTCTAAATACTGATGAATGTTGCAAGGCTGATTCCATTGGATTCAGGGCTGAGTCTTGAATTTGGCACCTAACAAAGTTTAATATCAGATTTGTTTTTAATTTACCTTACTGAAAAATGTACTGAACTTTTCCAAATGTTTCTTGGAACCTAATAGAGCACATAATTTTAAGATAAAACAATTTAGCCTGGAATTAAAGATCTATCACATTTACAAGAAATTATAAAATGTCCATAGTATGGCTTCTGGCTCATACATGGAAGAGACAGACATTCACAAAGATGCATTCACAGCTTCAAATGTTTCAGTGTTTTTTCTCTCTTTTTTCATCTCATGTCTTCAGTATGGTCATCTATTGACCTTATTCTTGAATTATTGTGGTAGAATTTAGATACAGTAAAAAGTGTTCTCATCATATAATGATAAAATTGGCTGTAACAGAACTGTACAATAACATATTATGACCTGTTGAGTGATAAGTTTGTTATTTACATTTTTCAGCACAATGTAAATAATTTCTAAGTCTTATACAATAGCTAAATTATATAAAGAAACACACTGAATCAGAAAAAGGTTTCATTCAAAGTATCAAAAAATATTAAGGGCAGATCTGCACTTCCAGTGTCATAACAGACATCATTTGCTGGAGATGATTAAACTTTACATGTTCAAGATATTTGAAACATTAATCTTGTAGTGGACTAAGTTTCTTGTGTGTACCACAGTGCCACCACAGACAAAGTTTGTGTTTAGATATGCATTGTACTACCACCATCAATATACTAGAACATACAACACAATATTTTCAGTATTTCATACACGTCATGCACATCTGTACTCGCATGGAGATTGTAATGCAACAATGACAAAGACGTGTGTTGAAAAATATGCAGATGATGCAAGCACACATCTGGTAAAATAATGAATATTAAGGACACTGATACTAGAATAGCAAACTACACTAAATGCACCTATAATCACATTCCGTGCAATAAAACACTGGTACTCTACCACTGCCATAGCATGTGACATGCTCCTTACATGCAATTTTGTATATATTTGCCTTAGGAAGCACACATAAATATTAATTGTGCAGGGTATGAAACATCCATGTATGTTTGCAGATATTCAGTGATGTACAATAAATACCTGCCACATGGGTTGGCATGTGTACACTTGCAATGCAATCAAAGCCTCTTAATATGGCCATTTCATTCCTATCAAAGCATCATATGACAATGTTGTAAGGTTTTACACACACACACACACACACACACACACACACACACACACACACACACACACACACACACACATGGAGGAGCTCATTGGAATATCCACATAGATATGGAATGTTACACATGCAAGCAATATGTATAGGAATCCTCATCTGTCTCACACACATACATATAACACATATGCATGCATCTATACACATCCACACACACAAACACACACAAACACATGCACTCACAGCTGAGTGGTCCAGCTATTCCTGCCTACCAGTAATATATTGATGAAGTGGTAGAAACTTCACCAATTTAGCAGTGGTAGGTATGCATAACTGGCCTACTTAGCCATGGCATGTACTACTGGGCCTGATATCTGCACATGTGGAATTGTGAGAATATTGCATTCCAACTGCAAAATTATACATTTGGACATTGTATTCAATAGACATGGGGGGAAACAAAAGCATCATATCATAGTGGTACTAATGCTGGCCAACATCACATGCATTGAGTTCCCCTATGAGTCTTGTGAAAGAAATATTTCCATAGTTAGGGTTGTGTATAGTGCACATTAAACTGTTCTGCATGCAACTTTGACAGGCACACAAATATGCGTGGAGGTGGTGGTACAGGACGATATGTAGAAGTAATGTGAAAGACAATGTGAACGTGGCATAGAGATGCCATTCTCACTGCACACCTAACATCTACAATATAATGTTGT
Organism: Protopterus annectens; assembly: GCF_019279795.1. NCBI lineage: Eukaryota > Metazoa > Chordata > Ceratodontiformes > Protopteridae > Protopterus > Protopterus annectens. Next base: position 601,414,721 of record NC_056747.1, read on the forward strand.
GAATATTCATAGTTCCTCATAGCCAATGGGATGAACATGCTCACCATGCACATTACTCCAAGCAGATATTGTGACAAAATGTAACAATGCATGCATCTATATAACAGTGGGTGCACAGTTAGTAAAGAACATGGCATAGTCTGGACAACCTGAAGGCTGTTTATGTTGTGTAACATTTTTGCATGTGTCAAGTTATGGGTATACTGCATTTTATATTGAATAAAGTGACTGGTTATATAGAGTATTGGCAGTCTTGGGCCCTTACAGAACAACTACATACTTATTCTGTGAAGAAATCCTCTCTTGACAGTGCCTATGCAGTGCCAAGCAACTTAGTCATACAAGATGTATACTATCCTACCTCAGTGATGGTCAGCAATAAACCTGTGGATGTGTCCATACACAGAGGTGGTGAACATTATTGAACTACATACTAATTTAATGAGTTGATTTGGTTAGCCTCTTAATGATCCTATTAACTACATGCTTAGGATCAACCTATGACCCTATGAACAACCATCTGACCTGTGTACAACAGTCCTAAATACATAGACAGACTGGTATCTATGGATGAACCAGTGCAGGGACATAGAATCTAAAGCCCAAGCTGCACACTATCTCACATTATGAATGTCCTGGCAGTTGCACCTGGATATGTCGATATGATACCTCAGCTTACTAGGGTAAAAGCTGCACACCACCCTGTATTACAAAACCAGAGAGGAACTCACAGGTGTACTCATGCAGCACTGCTGATGTACTGAGGAGTAATCTGCATACTACCTAAGATTACAGGTGACCTATGTGTAACTCACTTGTGTGCCTAAGCTGCACCATGGCCTACTGGGCACAAACTACATACCACCACACATTACAGATAGATATCAGATATCCATGTGTATGTCCACGCAGTCTGAAACATTACCATTATTCAAGCAACATTCTAGATGGACTGAAAGGTACCCCGAGTGTGACAATGTGACTCCCATGCATAACCACGAGGTGCAACTGCCTTTTAGGGTGCAAGAAGAACACCATTTCATACTGTTGATGACTTGAGAGGTACCCAGAGGTTTGCTTTATGCTTTTCTACTGCAAACATCTTTTATATGAGCATATTTGCAGACTAGAATTAATACAGTCTTCACACGCTAAGGCATTTAAAAGTATTAGAGCCTCATCATGCAAGCATTTCAAAACAATAATCATAATGATATGAAATAAAGTGAAATATCCCTCTTGATTATATTTGGCTATTGCTTCTAACTGTTAAGCACCACAGAATAGAGCTTGTCAAAGTACTACAATGCGATATGTTGCTTCCCCATGATCATTCACTCTTACCAATGTACTGGATTGTCAGAATTAATACAGCCTTCAAATGCTGTCTTTTACTTGCTCTTAGCATTGTAATTCAAGTGAGTGAATACATTCAACATTAAACAAAACAAGAATGGAATCAGAGAGTAGGCAAGGTGGTCTACAGTACTACACTATTCCCATGTAAAAACTGTACTAAATTGTATTTGTACCCATATAAAATAAAGTGAAATATTCTATATTTGGTTATTCTATGTCATTATCCTGTAGAAGAGAATGCTGCTTTCTAAAGAATCTAACCTATAATACTACAGTTATGCTGCCTTATCATCTATAAACACAGTACTGTTTGTATGGCAGAACTAATACAACCTCCAGACAAAATGGTGGTCTACAGTACTGTAACATGCGCATGCAAATAAATCATTAAATTATGTTTAAATCATACAAAAGTTAAATATTCCTTAATGGAGTTTTATTATGAATTTTCAGTATCAGGTATCATAAAACGTCATGTAAACATGTTGTAACTATAACCTTGTATATAGCTTTTCAGTGATCAACTTTTTGTTATTAAAAACTGCAGAGAAAGAATCCATGAGCTTCTACACCTACAGGCAAACATGGTGCCAAATGATATTTGCAGCCATGTAAAATAAAATAGTCCTCTTCCCTATACTTCAGTATTATATGTTGCTATTAAATAGCAGAAAATAGTGCTGGCAAAAGATTGAAGATCCATGATCATTTGTTTTCACAAATACTGTTGCATGGTAGAATTAATTACATCCTCATATGTTGTCATATTTTCTTGTCTGCAATGTTATTCTTTGTGGTAGTAAATAGCTTCAGTGTTCAGCCAAGCAAACATTAGCATCACGTAACTGAGATGTTGAACTGGTCTTGACTGGTCTTACATGCTTTAAAGGGAAACTATAACTGCGGGGAAGCAACATATTGTAATTTACTCTTGAAACAATTACATTGTTTCACTAGCATATTTTTGTTCAGTTAAATTAATTCAACTTGCAAATGTTATATTTTGCGCTGTTGATTAAACTTAACATTCATCTTTGCAAAGGACAGCTGTACAGGGTAGTTGAAGTGCTCCCCACTATTGTATGCCTAAGAGCCTGTGGTATATCTACGTGACCCTGTATGGGTTTCTGTACCAGAAAATATCCCTAGATGAGATGCTGGTTCTCATTGTCAAACTGTTGTTGAAACCTGGTGGTTGTCAGAGATGTCACATGCTTTCACCACTAGCACTAAGCTGGTCATCCTGCAGGGGGCTTATCAGTGCAGCTTGCTGGAAGCTCAGCACAGCAGATCATTCAGGTAGTGAACAGACTCCATTAATCATCACCTGTACTGTTAGGTTAGTTATAGTTCTGTCTGTGCATATTGTACAACATTACAACACATGATGATAGCAACATGTATGCCTTGCCACTGTGGTCTTCAAACATAAGGTGTTCGGGTTCCTGCTATAGAGCACAGTAACTTTCCAACTGTGTTGTGCAGCCACATGGCTTTCCATATCCAATCAATGCTATATGTACAGTAACATGGGTGTCTTCCTTGATATTATTTATTTGCTTTTGTTTGCCAGCATAGTCCAGATAGGACTAAATGCCCATTTTCAGTGGAGGCCTAAAGAGGAAAGCTCCAATAAAGACACAACATATTAAAACAAAAAATCATAATAATACAATTATAATGTATTCACACAATGTTACAGAGTTCAGAATACATGCTTTAAAAGCAGGAAATATATACAATATATTAACAATAAAAATCATAATATTCATAATAATCATAGTCATAATAATAATATAATTGTAAAGTATTCCCACGGTGTTACGGAGTTCAGAATACATGCTTCAACCTGTGGGTTAAGTACACTTAAATTGTTTGTCTGTCTTCAGGTGATATTTTAGAGCAGTTTTGAAGTGTTGCGGTGAACTAAAGTGTCTGATGTTACTTGGAAGATTGTTCCACTCCTAAAAGATACTGACAGAGAGTAGTGAGACACTATATATGTTATTGGATTTTCTGCACGCAGTTAACTTAAATTCTCTGGAGAGCAAGGTTCTATTTGGCACACGCCACTGGGTGAAGCTGGCTAGTGAGGATGTCTTAAATGGGTGTTGCAGTGTCATGTGTGCTGTGAAGAATCAGGAAAGAGAGAGATGTGGTATGGCAGTTAAGCCAACTGAAGGTGTCTAAGGATGTGTAGTGGTGGGAGTGGCTTGAGACTTATTACTTTTATTGCAACAGCTTTCTAGTTTACATTTGGTGGAAGAAATGAGATTTATAAATCCTGTTGAGGCATATAGAAGGAGGAGGATGGAAGTGGCTGCTATTTTCTTGCTATGATTATTTCAAATGTGTTTGCTGTGTATAAAGAACCTAGCTTACTATGAGTTTTTCTGATTGCAGAGTTAATGTGCAGATCAAATTTAAACATGTTGTTGATGTCAATTTCTAATAATTTTTTGTTACTGACACTTTCAATTTTTAAGTTGTTTGAGGAGAGAATATTAAGACTTGTGTTACTCTGATTTCAGTTTTTGGAAAGGAATAAGAATAGTTTGGTTTTCTTTGGGTTGAGGAGTAGTTGGGATTTTTGGCCAGCTTTTGATTGAGGTGAAAGCTTTAAATGTATTATTATCTAAGGTGGAAGGACTAGTGTCTGAGCAGACCATGAACCTCAGCCATCCTCTATACTGGTCAAGTCTATCCTCAGATGCATCAGTTGCCATCAGGGAAGCACTCTGGACAGAGTAGGCTGCATTTGTGGTACATTTCTGAACTTATGCTGGTTGTTTACCCTACATTCTGGGTTGCATGGACATAACTGGATCACTTATGCATGGTGCTAGATTTCTACATTTCCTACTGTATTTGACAGTCAATTACATCACAGGTATGCTATGTTAAATTACAGGTGTTTGTGGCCTTTTATACAATACACCACATTACTAGAGTTTTTTTTATGGGATTGCTCTTCTTTAATACTATTACATTCTCACTTCTAGCTATGCACCCTAGTGCTGTGTTTGTACCCTAATATAATTATTGTAGGTTGTATCTTGCCCAGTTGCTATTTTTTTAGTTGTCCCCCTATTCCACTAGGATCATTTAGAGGCTGGCACACATATATTCCTGCCATTAAAAAAATATATTCCAGGTTGTAAACCTGTATCATATATGTGATGTGTACAGATTTTTTTTTCTTTTTATTCTTACACTCTCACATACACATGTTTTAGGACTGCATGCGATGATAATGCACAAATTTACACTGCACTTTAGTTCACCTTGGGCATGCTCATGCACTGGCTTTGCTGTACTGCTCAATTACATTTATTCCAGCATATTTACCTAGTCCTCTTTCTGTCTGCATACTGCAGTGTGCATTGTAATTTTACAATATTGCATACAGTTTACGCTTTGGTAGTTTTAATGCTTATGAATCTCAGCCGTTGGCATTTATAATGAGAGATCCCGTAGTACTATGTATAGTGACAAAATACAATAGAGTAAAACTAGCCTGAAAATGTCTTATTTCACCTGCTTTTTATTGCTCACTTACGTGCTGTACATTGTGCATGTTCATTCCATGAGTATAATAACAATGAAGACAATTAGCAGGTATGAATTGAATGCTACACATCTGAAAAGATAATAAAGGTATTAGAACAGCCTGCCTTTTCGTTAAATTCTCGGATGAACATTAACTTTTTCTACAAGAAACTGAAATTTGAGCACCAAGATAAAGGCACACTTTCCATTTCTCTCTATTACACTCTGCTCAAAAGAAATGGTGTTATTATGAGGACTATAGTTAGGAAATATTTAATTATATTTTAGGCATTCAGAAAGCTGTATTTCCTAATATTTTCTGATTAAACGAAAAACGTAAATGCTTGAATTTTTGTGAATCAAATGGCTAATTTACTTTTCCTCTGATTAATGTCAGCCTTGAAAGTAGCTATTTTAAGCAGAAAAGGTATGAACGAACTAGCCTTCCACATAAGGGTGTAAGGTCCATTTGGAACCTTCTGTTTACAATTTTGTGAATTTGAGTCATAGTCTTTTATATGTTTTGGGAAATCCTTGCTTTTTATTTGATAAGAAACTTTAATAAGCTATAAATTTCTTTTTCTGACTTCAGAGGTGGTGGCGGTGTATAAAATATCACACTCTAGTAGCTTCTAAGTGGCAGCTTTTCATGTGACATGACTAATTGTGTACATATTTCCAAGTAGGCTAACGTCAATTCTGATTTGTTTCATTAATGAGCATATTTTATTTTTCACCTACAGGCATTCTCTTGTATGACATTGATGAATGGTGTTTATCTTTACCATGTGGTGTTACTTAAAAGGAGTCTTATGAGCAGTTTAAATCATTCCATAGAACAGCTAGGTAGATGAGTGCTTCCTAAAGATTTACAGCTGAACTCCATTATAGTGTGTGACACTAAGTCCACTTTGAATTTTAGTTTGCAACTCACTCTACTGTACTAGTGCTCTCGGCGATATTATATAGTGACAGGCCTCCCAAAAACAACTGATGCTACTAAACAGATATGAAATGAAATGAAAGGCATTATCAAAGAATACCATGACAGGGTGAAAAAATAAACAGTATAGACCTTACCTTGAGAAAAACAACTTTCCATTTCCAAAACTTTTTAAGTTTGCTTAATCAACACTATCTAAAGCATTCATATGATGTTCTCCTTCTGAAATATAATACAAAATGTATGTGGTTTATCTTACTGTGCTGAGTTGTGTGACCAAAACCTCTGTAAACAGATGAAAGTCTATTGTAACAGCCCTCTGCTTGCCAACATTTAAAAGAATGCCAGCAGTTTAATTGCCAAAGTCATTTTAATTTATAATTTGTCTCCACATTTCTTATAGCATTGCTAAGTTAAGATTAGAATTGCTAATTGATAGACACATTTATTTATTTATTGTATTTGTTTACCGGGAAAGACCCACTGGGCAAAATACTCCTTTTCAACACAGACCTGGGGAGAAAAGCTCCATAATATATTTCAGATAGCATAAAACATTTATGAATTATAAAGTCAAAAAATAAATATGATACAAAAGCACATGAATAAGGTATTACAGTGGTACTAAATTAATAAAAATATGTCATACATAGTATAGAGTTTTACATACACAGAACAGAGTTTTACACAGTGTGAAGACATGAAAGCAGTATGCAATATAGGCATGAGTTTACCAAGTGATGATAGCAGCTATATAATTATACACAGTGCTGACTACACTGTTCAAAGGTAAGAAGTAATTTATGAGACCATGTTTTTAATAAGCAGAAGAGAGTTTCAGACTGGAAGAGAAGATTTAGGAGTGAAAGTATAAGATTAATATTGAATATATGAGATCATTTATTGAGTCGGGAAGCATGTACAGTGACAGTTATTGGGAAGATGATGTTTCAGTTTTGAAAGATTTTAAGTTTTGGATTTGTCTCACAGGTGCAGGAACACAGTCACATAATCTTTAGATGCAGCTGGAGTACAGTAAGTCATCAGCAGCTGTTTTGGTTTTAATTATGTTGAGCAGTACTTTGTCGTAAGAACGAAGGGATCCTTTAGAGGAGTAGTAGGGATAGATAAGCATGCTTGGGCCTGGACAGTTGTCTGATTTGGATTGGCGTTTATGAACTATCTGCATGCTCAGGCCTGGACAGTTGTCTGATTTGGATTGGTGTTTATGAACTATCTGCATGCTCAGGCCTGAACAGTTGTCTGATTTGGATTGGCGTTTATGAACTATCTGCATGCTCAGGCCTGGACAGTTGTCTGATTTGGATTGGCGTTTATGAACTATCTGCATGCTCAGGCCTGGACAGTTGTCTGATTTGGATTGGCGTTTATGAACTATCTGCATGCTCAGGCCTGGACAGTTGTCTGATTTGGATTGGCGTTTATGAACTATCTGCATGCTCAGGCCTGGACAGTTGTCTGATTTGGATTGGTGTTTATGAACTATCTGCATGCTCAGGCCTGGACAGTTGTCTGATTTGGATTGGCGTTTATGAACTATCTGCATGCTGAGGCCTGGACAGTTGTCTGATTTGGATTGGCATTTATGAACCATCTGCATGCTCAGGCCTGGACAGTTGTCTGATTTGGATTGGCGTTTATGAACTATCTGCATGCTCAGGCCTGGACAGTTGTCTGATTTGGATTGGCATTTATGAACCTTCTGCATGTTCAGGCCTGGACAGTTGTCTGATTTAGACTGGCATTTATGAACTGTCTGGAGTTAACAGTGAGTAAGACAATGTGGTAGTTCGAGCCAGTTACATTTTTAAAGGGTTATGCAGTGATGGGTTCTGCTAGGGAGGTTAGATGTGAATTTGGCTATTTTTGATAGCATTGTTAAAGTTTAGGGGTGATTGTGGTTGTTAAGTTGGTGAAGACTGGGGTGGCATATAGGAGAGTCTGTATTAGATATGTAGTAGCAGCAGTACTCCTAGCAATTTCTGTAAACAAAGATTTTGCCTGATAGAGGCTGCCTAGCTTTTGGTTTGTCTTTTTGGTACTTACGTATTATCACAACCAGATTTTTGCGATAATACCGCTTGCTTCCCCATGTGTGAATGTAACCAGAAACGTATGCAGAATCACACAGGCAATGTTATCTTTAAAAAAAAAAACACTTTGTTGAGGTAGGAACAGTGTAGTATTTGAAAAATGACTGTTTGTTTGCACCTATGCTATTTCCCAAAATCATGTCACTCATACTACGTTTCCAACTCCTGTTGTGTGTGCACACAACACAGCAGAAGTATGTGAAATGGAGAAATTACTCTGAATCACAATCACAGCACAACCTCACTGAATGTAAACAGTTTTGAACAAACTACTGTGTTTCTTTGTGGCTTGGCTAAAAGCCGATCCCGAAAAGACATAAAGTGACAGCAAAGATACGTTCTTCTTTCAAGTGATGATATTTTGTGGCCGGATGCAAAGAGCCGTGTCTGCAGCATATTGCCTTCCCAGAACTAGCAGCCCAAAAGGGGTGAAAAGCAACTGACAGTTCCCACACCATCCAAAAAGGGGGGAAACGCAACATCTATATATGTGATTTATTTATCATTAAACACACATCATGGAGGATAACAGTTGGGAGGGGGGCGACACTGCTGTTTCACAACCAACTTCCAAAGCCAGCCAGCCAGTACATACTGCTCGGGTCGTCTCAACTCTGATTTGCAAGACAGTGCAAAAAGACTGGCAGGTTATTCTGTAAACTGTCCCAAATCATGACATTAAGGACAAAGACTTGTTTGTCCATAATGTCAGGAATTATCAGAGATTTGGAAGCTGATTGCGAGAGAATCGCACAAATCTGGTATGTATGACCATTCTTTGATGGCATTGGCTGACAATGAGCTTTCAGTGGGCAGCCTTGCTAAGAATCGACTCGCTGCTAGTAAAGAGCATGAAGAAACAGTATGTTTTGTAAGTTTTTTCTTTTTTTTTTTGTAGTTTTGTTAAAGAAAACATATTGTTTTCCATTTCAACCAGATAAACAGACATATTTAATGATCGGGAAGCAAGCCATATTATCGCAAAAATCTGGTTGCGATAATACGTAAGTACCATCTTTTTTATTGCTTGCTGGAAATTGCGGTCATTTGTCATTTGGTCATCTGTTATGACTCATAGTAATTTAGTCTACGTGACAAGCTCAATTTTTGTGTTATTTATGGAGGTGATACTGATGTGGTCTTTGGGTGTGGAGAGTTGTATGAATATTAATTTTTATTTTGGGAGGTTTGGGAGAAGTTGAGGGTCACTGAATATTTGCCTATTGAGCTGAATGATTCTTGGGTAACTTGCTGGAGAGTTATTTGTCTACTGAGTTGGATGATTCTTTGGTCACTTGTTGGAGAGTGGGTAGGGATTTTGCTGCACAGACAAGTATGGAGTCATCTGCATACTGATTTAGAGAGGCATGCCTAGAAGATGAGTGGATACCATTGATACAGGGCTTGAATTTTAGTGGTCCTAGGACTGACCCTTGATCCTGTTGTCATTTGACTGCTTGCTCTCTTTTGTTTAGGTAATTGTGAAGCCAGGCACAAGAGATAAGTTTATTTAGGAGCATCTGAAGGCAGACTGCATCAAGGGCTTTGGATAAGTCAAGATACAGAGTGGATGGTATATTATTTGAGTCCTTATGTATTTATATTATTGGCTTGTAGAAGAGCTGTAGTCTTGCTGTTGTGTTGACAAAATCTGTGTTACGTGGGAGCGAGTAGGTTGTTTTCTAGCATGTGTTTTTGTATTTGGCAGTAAATGCATTTGGACAGGGTTGTTAGTATGGTCATGGGCCTGTAGTTAGAGAGTTAAGTGGAGGAGCCCCCTTTATGGAAAGGAAATAGCATAGTTTTCTTTTTTAACATTAGAGGGATATAGACTTCAGATATTTATCAATGTATTAAAATGGAGATTGAGTATGCCAGTACATCAGCAACAGTTTTGAGGTATTCTGTGGGTGATTTATAAGCAGATAAGGTGTAATGTTTAAGTTTGTGGTGGTATATTTTTATGGTTGCAGATGGGACTGGTTTGAACAAGAAGGTTGAGTTTGTGCAGGATGGGTTGTGTGGTACAATAAGGTTGTCATGTGTTTTTGGATGTAGTAGGAAATGAATTGTGTTGCTATGCTTTCATTTGATTCTAAGTGGATAGTGTTTTGTTTTTTTTTTTTTCTTTACAGAGGCTGTTATTATATTTATGGTAGACCAAAATAGGTTGGAGTTCGGTTAGGCTTGTTTTTTGGATTTTAGAGAAGGAAGTTTTATTTTATCCATTCTAAAATGGTGTTTGACTTGATTTTTAATTGTCTTAGTTCTTATAAGTTATTTGTTTTACTTTGCCGCAATTTGTTCCAGATTTTATCTCTCGCTTTTATGAATTGTTTTTGATTCTCAGTTAACCATGGATCAGGGTTTACTTTCACTCTGTTTATTCTAGTAAAAGCTTTTTTATTGAGTACTATCATGATGGTTTTATTTACTTCTAGGATGGCCTAGTCAAGAGATAAGCTTTTAACTGATTCCAGTGATAGAGCTGTAGTTCATTGATAAAGTTGTCAGTCTGAAATGTAGTTACTTTCTGAACTGTGTTGAAACTATGGTTAGAAGTTATTTGAGTCGGGTTTGAATTAGATAGGTTGGGAGATGGTCACTTAGAGTGCTTGTTAGAGTGCCAAATGAGGAGTAGTTAGTTGGACAGCGTGTGAGAACCCAGTTTAAGATGGATTATCTTGTGGTATTTGATCATATGTATTGGGTGATGTAATGAACTGCCTGAAACTTTGTTGAAGGTTTGTCTATAAGAGGAGCTGAGGATACCAAGACCTGACATCATTCCAGTGAAGAAGTGTTGAGGCCTTACAAGTTGTTTTTCTTTTTCTTTTTAGTGAGGTGTATGTCAAAGGGTCAGTATATTTAATGATGGGCCTAACAAGGGAGGAATAAAGTAGGACTATAACTTCTCTGAATATTGATGAGATACCACAGAGTATAGTGCCTGCAAGATAGAAGTATTTTCTAACCAGGACAGGTATGTGATGGTTAAAAGTGAGTTTATTATCCACACAGGTACCCAAGTCAACAATGACTGTGCAGGTTAAAGTAGAACAGTAACTTTATGGTATGTGGTGGTGGTGATGCTAAGTCTTGCAAAACAAACTGTGCTGCATACAGACAAAAGCCAAATGCTTGTTAACTACAACACAATAAAATTAATAAAAGCATGCTGCATTTCATAATGATAAGGGTGAGACCATGATTATCACACAAAGCCTTTGCTGGATCCAGTCCTTACTGGAGAATTTGAAAGTCAGAATGGCATTTGATAGCATCCCCACTTTGCAAATATAATCAAATATTGTCCCAGCCCCCCTTTAAATAAACCACACCAAACACATAAAGCCATTTGACGACCTTTATTGAACACTGTTGTACAATGAACTTATATACAAAACAACAGCAATTATCTTCATCAGCAACAATCTCAGGGCAGTGTCACTACTCACCCTGGATGAATATACCTCAGGGCAGTCTACCTACTCACCCTGATACCTCCTCCACTGGGGCAAGGTACCTACTCATCCAGCGCTTAAATAGGCAGCGTACCTGCTCACCTCACTTCCTGACCAAACAATCATTAACCAATGAATAAGCATCATCCTTAGAGGGGGACAGAAGAGGACAATCCTTTCCCTCTTTTCTGCCTTAAACTGCCCAACATCTTCCATCCATATCCAAAAAAAAAGGGAGGGTGGGAGGGCCACCAACTCACGCCAGAAGGTACCTACTTCCCCTAATCCCTACCACTTAATCCTGTCATAAGTCCCCTCCTTCCCCTTCATCACTTCCTTTAACCTCTCCCTTTTTCTTTAACCCTTTCACCACTATAATCCCACTATCTACCTACCTGCAAAGACTCCCATTAATTCCTAACTTCTGTACCCAGCCCCCACCCCTTTACCCCTGCTCGTTGGACCAGGACAACTTAGTTTGTCCCAAACTACATTTGTTGGCTATTGTGTCAACACACCTCTTAGAGAAATATATGTCAAAGAGAAGGAGGCAAGGGCAGAGTCCTGTGAAAAAAAACTACATCAGGCATTCATTTTGGAACCCCAATGAAAAATTATGTGAAAGTGACAGAGATAATTTATTCCATGTCTAAGGAATTATTTCCATGAGTAAAGGCCATAAAAGCAGATTTACTATACATATTATGAAAGACGGTGGGAAGGTGGGATGCTAGTATATAAAGGATGTGGGGATGAATATCTTTTCAAGGAAATAGGACTAATGAAAGATCTAGTGAACCCAGATCTAAAATGCTGGCACCTTATACTTCAAACAATGCAACGCAAAGCAGAAATACTGCAAAAATGATTCAACCATAGGTTAGTTAGTTTAACTTGCTGAATATAAAAATAAGAAAAGCACTAAGTTTTAACTAATTCAAACAATTGTTAAACAAGAAAATGGATGTGAACCATTTAGTTGAGTACTTTGAAAATTTGCATGCTTTTTTCTGCATAATGTAACTTATGAATTACAAGTTATAAGTCATCCTAACAAACTTTTATGAAATGAAAATGCACCATGCCTCCACATACAGATTCAGCTTTTAAAGTCGTGTGTGTTAAGTAATTACATTGCATCGTTACTGCAACTATAACAAAAATAAATTAATAAATAACTGCATAAATAAATAAAGAATAGGTAGGATTCAGATAAATTAGCTTGCAGGGAGCACCAAGAAATATGGGATGAATTTTGAAACACAGTGCTATAAATACTCAAATCAAAGACCCCAGTATGCAGAATAAGTACAACAAAACTCTTACATTCATGCAGGAAATCTCCACATAATCATTATAATGTCAATAATGACTTATGCTGCATATCCCATACAGGCATTATGCAGGGAATACAGATGCATTCTGTATAGCCCATACAGGTATTATGCCGGAAACAAGCATGTATTCTACATATCCCAGACAACATGCAGTACGGAAGGAACCATGGATGTATTCTGCATAGCCTACACAGCACGCAGTGAGGAAGGAAGCATGGATGCCACACCACAGCATTTACAGAACACTATGTATGCTGCAGTAGCAAAACCTTCTACAGAGAGTGTGCGTGGCTTCTGCTAAGGCCAGTGCTGTGCTGCTGGACATGCATTTATACAAAACCTTCTACAGAGAGTGTGCGTGGCTTCTGCTAAGGCCAGTGCTGTGCTGCTGGACATGCATTTATACAAAACCTTCTACAGAGAGTGTGCGTGGCTTCTGCTAAGGCCAGTGCTGTGCTGCTGGACATGCATTTATACAAAACCTTCTACAGAGAGTGTGCGTGGCTTCTGCTAAGGCCAGTGCTGTGCTGCTGGACATGCATTTATACAAAACCTTCTACAGAGAGTGTACGTGGCTTCTGCTAAGGCCAGTGCTGTGCTGCTGGACATGCATTTATACAAAACCTTCTACAGAGAGTGTACGTGGCTTCTGCTAAGGCCAGTGCTGTGCTGCTGGACATGCATTTATACAAAACCTTCTACAGAGAGTGTACATGGCTTCTGCTAAGGCCAGTGCTGTGCTGCTGGACATGCATTTATACAAAACCTTCTACAGAGAGTGTACGTGGCTTCTGCTAAGGCCAGTGCTGTGCTGCTGGACATGCATTTATACAAAACCTTCTACAGAGAGTGTACGTGGCTTCTGCTAAGGCCAGTGCTGTGCTGCTGGACATGCATTTATACAAAACCTTCTACAGAGAGTGTACGTGGCTTCTGCTAAGGCCAGTGCTGTGCTGCTGGACATGCATTTATACAAAACCTTCTACAGAGAGTGTGCGTGGCTTCTGCTAAGGCCAGTGCTGTGCTGCTGGACATGCATTTATACAAAACCTTCTACAGAGAGTGTACGTGGCTTCTGCTAAGGCCAGTGCTGTGCTGCTGGACATGCATTTATACAAAACCTTCTACAGAGAGTGTACGTGGCTTCTGCTAAGGCCAGTGCTGTGCTGCTGGACATGCATTTATACAAAACCTTCTACAGAGAGTGTACGTGGCTTCTGCTAAGGCCAGTGCTGTGCTGCTGGACATGCATTTATACAAAACCTTCTACAGAGAGTGTACGTGGCTTCTGCTAAGGCCAGTGCTGTGCTGCTGGACATGCATTTATATGACAATTCAAATGAATGCACAGTGCATGCATGCGACCAAACAAAATCTGTAACTGTTTATCAGTGAAGATAGGTGGTAACAAATAAATACCTGTATCTACAGCACTCTTTGGCTAACTAAATTGATGGCAGTGTCCCATTTTATGTAAATAAGACAGCAGAATCCCAAATTACTTACAGTAATTTGCGTACTATGATGCCTTATCCTACAACTGGTGTCTGTGTATTTCAGAAGAAACTATATGCTGCCAGATTCGTATTCCTTTTTATAACCTGCCAAATGTGTTTCCTTTGGGAAATGTTATTGTGCTGACTTTTAATTTCACAAAGAAAAGGTATGATCAGAAAAAGGTACTATACTTAAAATGCAAAAGTGCTATTTTGGAATGCAAACTTTGGTTTATTTATATGTGCAAATGTTAAGAAATCAGGAATGCTAAATGATAAGTGAGAATACCACTCAAAGATACATGAAATTCACATGCAGTAACACCACAAACAAAAGTACTCTACACGTTTGTACACAACATTTGTATAGAATGAATGGTAACTAATGCACATGTACTGTATGTGCCCTGTGAATACAATCATAGAAGTAGGATGTTTGTCTGCATTGTGTCACAGCTCAGAACTGTGACATGACACCAACAGACAGTTACAAGTAACATGCAGCAGATGTGTGCAGTAAAATGCAGTGTACTACTAGCTTTTTTATTGTATACATCATGGAAATACACAACATACAGTTTGGAGAAATGACATAACAGCCATTAGCACAATCTCACAGGATGTGTGACACACTCACTGCATGGTATATTAATAAACTCTAGACTTGTGAGAAATTACTTAATGCTGATTGGAAGTCTCATTCTACCTACCTTAACAGCATACATACGTAAACAAGTAAAAAGCTGAAGGGAACTGTTAAGAAGCTAAAAGCTGAATATAAACTTAAAGTAGCCACTAAAATCAAAAACAACAGCAACTCTTTCTGTGTCAGGCAGTTAAGCACTAACACCCAACAAAGTTCTGTGCCAGTCTACACTAATACTGCACATTCTGAAGCAAAAGAAATGCTAATATTCTAGCCGACAAATCTAGTGCAAGTTTACTCCACCGGTCCACCCACAGTTATAGCTATCCTAGAGAGTCACAATCCCAACCACCCCCTTTTATTAGTAAGGTGCATGTTTTCTTAACCTATCAAAAGCTAAGAACACATCTGTAGGCTCTGATAACATACCAGGTTGCCTATTTATCAGTGCTGCATATAACTTATCTGAACCCTTATTTAAGCTCCTTAATATAAGCCTCTCCATTAGCTATATTTTTGAAACCTGGAAAACAGCCTCAGTAATGCTGTACACAAAGTGGCCCAAAATCCAGCCCTGGTAACTATAGACCTATTAGTCTCACTAGCCTCAAATATATAGTTATGGAGTGTGTTTTCACAGACCTCATTAAGTTGGTCATTAAAAATCTCATAACCATGGACTCTCATCAATTTGGCTTTGTCAAAGTAAGGTACTACCTCTTCATCCTCATTAAACAAAGCAGTGCAGAGTGGTTATGCAGTTCACATGTTCATAGGTTCATAGGTGTGTACTAGGCTACTGGCCCTGGAACCTTTACAAGCCTAGCCCATAGGATTAGCCTGGCATCGTGCCACCTGACCTTAGTTCCCAGTGCCTCTGTCAAGTAGAGACACTGGAGTGATCCCGGGGGTGAATTTTCTATTTCCCATCCACTCATCAAGATTTCTCTTGAAGAGGGCCAGTGAGATCCTCTGCTTGACATGTATGGGAAGTCTGTTCCATAGCATGGGCAGTCTCTGGGTTATGAACCTGTCCTTCCAACATAATCTGCTGATTGTGGTAATGAGGTTGAGGTCTCTGGAGCGTGTCGTCTGGCGGGATTGGGATTTCTTTAGATGTAGCATTTCTAACAGAACTGGGTCAGACATGGCTTTGTAAGTCATGCAGAGATCGTCTCTAAGTAGGCGATATGAGACAGAGAATAGTTGGATTTTTTTTAGACTGTCCGTATAGGACAAATGTTTAAGGCCTAGGATCCTCTTTGTGAGGTACTTTTGTGGTCTCTCCAGTTGTTGCAGGTGTTTAATGAGGTACATGCCAAATGGGGCATTGCACTCAATGATTGGCCTAATGAGGGAAGAGTAGAGGGAGACAATGACCTCTTTCTTCCTGGATGCAAAACCCTTAGTAATGAGATGTCCCACATAGATAAAAGAGAGGTTGCTGTCAACATGTGTTCCCAGATCTCATATAACGCCTTCTGTGTTCAATGACACACTCACTGCATGGTATATTAATAAACTCTAGACTTGTGATAATTCATGGGAACTGGGTTTTTCCCAAAAGGGATGACGACACATTTTTTGACATTGAGCTTAAGGCTATGGTTATGGCACCAGTCGTCGGTCTCAGTGAGGCCTTTTTGTAGGATGTCAGCATCACTCAGGGAGTTAACAATAGCTCCCATCTTGGAATCATCTGCGAACTTTGTCAGCCAGAGTCCCTTCGTGTTGGCCTGCACTTCAGAGAAATAGATACCAAACAGGAGAGGACCCAGGACTGGTGGGAGGTGGTGGGGGATGTACAATTTCCAAGGTGAGTAGTATGTGGTCTGATCTAACCAGGGAGGAGTTGACTTAGTGGGTTAAGGGCAAGACAAAAAAGCAGCAGTGACAAAGAGTCACCCTAAAATATCCCCCTTTGAAATTTTATCCCCAGGATAATAATTTGCCCTTTGTCATGGCTCAGCCACAAAATGGTTTGCCACTGTTTTATGGTCACTGTAATGTAATTGATCAATATAGGGTGTATCTTACACATCTGTAACTGCTCCTTTACCCATGAATATGGGACGCTGACAAATGCATTTTTGCAATGTATCCATGCCATACTTTTTTACAATTCTCCACTATGACTTTATTTAGCAACAAATGATCCTTTCTTCTAAATGACTTTCTTTTGTTACTCTTTTTTTCTATTGCTATGATTGAGTTTTCTTCTAAATGACAATAAACTCTGTCTGCATCAACTCCAGTATTTAGTTTGCACATCGTTGAAAGGCACATTATTGGTCTATAGTTTTTAGGGTGGCTTATAGGTTCCCAAGTAAGGAAGAATATCATTTTTCCTGTTGTTAACCAGGCTTGTATCTGTTCAGGATGCGCATATAAGTAGTTCTTACAAAGGGCTAATTCTTTGTGTAAAGATGTTAATGCATTTAAGCAAAAGTTAGGTACTACAGCTGGGGCTGGTTGTTTCCAGTTAGTAGTTTTCTTAATTCTGATTAAATTTTTCTGGCTGTTACTTAATCCCATTCATATCCTGTACATTACCATTTCTTTTAAATTTTCTATCCATTCAGCTTCTGTGTTATGTTCCATATGCTTTTTATAAATATTTCTCCAAAATGTGTCTATTTTTTTTCCTTTTGTGGAGATGTTTCTGTTCCTTTTTCTTTATTTCCAAGTTCTCTATAAAACATTTTTGGGTCATCAATGGCTTATTTTGTACTTTTCCTTTATATTTATCTGCATATCTTCTAAGTTTTTCTGCCTGTGCTGATATCTTTAGTCTATTATTTGCAATAGCTTATGATAGATCCTGATTTCTTCTGATACTGTGCATTGCTTTTATCATGTTTATTTTTCTAAGTAGTTTTGTTGATCTGTTCCCTCTTCTATACTCTTCTAACAGTAACACTTTGTCTTAACTACTTTATAGTTTTCTCTATTTGATTCTTACGTGATGGCATTTGATTTCTTCCCTTCCTTTCCCTTATTGCTATGTATTTTTTTGGTTAGAATGTATCTGTTAGTAATTTAACTACACATAAATATATCCTGTTTACTTTTGTTATATTATATGAATATCTGTTAGCAGTCTTGATTACTGTGTTCATCTGTTTTATTAGACTTGTAACATGTTGGGCCTTAATTGCTTTCAGCAATCTATTTCTTTCATCAGTCTTAATATGTTTATCTTTCTCCAGTAGATCAAGCAACTATTCCCTTAGATCATTTTTTTTTCTAAACTGAGAGCACATCCTTTGCTCCTGTGTGCATTCTACAGATCGTTCCAGAACATCTTCCTGTGACCTATCCTCTTCAACCAAATCATGAGACATCCATTGCTGTTTCATATGGGAACTCATTGGCTCATCATCCCACAACATTGCCTGCACCAGAATTGCCCCTTTCCTTGCTGTAGAACTCCATCTGAACTTTTGCACTGGTTTCCTATTGACGGTCCCACAGCATTATTATATGGCAAGTGATCAGATGCTTCCTGTTCCACCTGTTTCACCTTAATTTGGGGACTCTTTGTTCCATCATGTTGTGATATTATCTGACTTGAATGTTCTACACTAAATCATTCACTTCACAGGTAATCCATAACTTTAGTTTCTATTTGTTTAACTTCTTCCTTACTGATCTTCTGTTCTAAATTCTGCCTTTGTGTTCTTATTTTTTGTAGTGTGAAACTTTCCATACCTGGGTGCCTTTCCCTGTATTTCTCTTCAAATATCTTTGGAGCTGCTTTTTGTATTGATTAGTTCTGCTTTCTCTTTTGCATGAATATTACATCATATCAAATCTCTTCTTCTTTCCTATAACCATAGTTCTTTCTTATAACTTTCAAAAATCTCTGGGTTTTGTTCTTTATATTTTTGCTCTTCCTCTGTAGTTTCTTTTTCCAGGTGACTCAAAGTTTTGTTATTTAGCTCATGTTTTTCATGGATCTGCTATATTAATGAAAGGAATTTTGCATTTGAAGCTTTTGACAGTTTTTCTTGTGCAAGTATTTTTCTTTCCTCTAATTTCTCTCTCAATATTTTTGAATATCTTCTATTTGGAAATTCAATGCTTCTTGCATAATATTAACTATACATAAGTTCTTCCTTATCCTCAATAGTCTCTGTCATCTTATGGCTCTTGTTTGGCCTGCCACTTTTTGTGGATTATTACTTACTTCTACAATAGGGAGGCCATCCTCCTCCTGAGACTGGCCTAACCCCATTGTAAGAATGTTTCCGTGTCTTGAGGATTCTGCACTATCATTTTTTCCAGACCTGGCACAAGTGCACAATCCAGGATTGGGCATTTGTTTATTCTGGGAGTTGTGCACTCAGCTGTCTTTTTTATGTTTTAACCAACCTCTCTCCATGATATATGCTTTATAAAATACAGTCTATATATCAGTGTCGTCTTGGTAAGATTTTATGGAAACAGGGTCCACCATTTGAAGGCACTCATCAAGACTTGAAGATGAATTGAGTTCCAGCAATACTATTCTCCTTTTATTGTTGACTTATCATCTCTCTGTTAGGACCCCAGAGGCAGCAGTATGAGTAGAGGGACAAACAATTGAACTTGGAAAAGAACAAATACACAAACTGCCACTTCCACCAAGGAAACTAGACAAACTCCGATAACAGGAACCACAAGCTGCAGTGTATAGTAAAACACTTTAACGACGACAATTTACCTGGGTTTCATCTTTATTTTACAGACTTCTTCAGAACAAATATCACATCAAACACAAGTTCTTTATATACCCCCCCCTCACAATTAACACATTCAATTAATTAATTATTCACTTGCCAGTCAAATATTTTAAACATTAATTTTAACTTTTAAAGTACATTTCTTTAAGTGCTATATAAATTTATGTATAAATTGTAATTTAAAGTGTACACTAAGCTACATACATATAAAATATTTCACATAAATATATAAATTGTTAAAAAATTAAAAAAATGTTAATAAATATTTCAGTTTATATAAACCTTATAACCACTGCGAATACTCCTAAAAAATACATAAATGCATTCAAGTGTTGTCAATTGGTCAACCTAAAATATGTTTTAAATTTAAAATAGGGACTATACTTATATTTTCATTAATACCCGGGAAAACGGTGGCATCCAACCTCAGTTGCCATTTAATTTCACAAACATCTAAATGTACATCAAGGATGCCACCCTGATTATCCTTTTTAATTTGCTGTATAATACAAAACTTAAATTCATGTCCTGGATATTGCTCTATATGTCTAGCTAATGCATTTGTATTCCTCATATGTTTAATATCTAAAACATGTTCATTTATTCTTTCCCGTATACTTCTACATGTTTTTCCTATATAAAAGGCAGAACATTGTACGCATTTTCCCGGGTATTAATGAAAATATAAGTATAGCTCTCTATCATTCTACTTGATATCCCACAGACTGCAAAGAGATGACCAGTTTCTGACATAGAAGGCATCCTCTGACCCATTACTGATATATTTATGGCACCTTAGCAAGTCAAATGGCATCAGAAATATTCAGTCTTGGGGTCTAGATTTCTTCTGCAACATCAACAGAACAGTTTAGACGGGCAAGTCTATTTCACAGAGCATACTGCTTCTATGGAACAGAGTCCCCACCCACATAAAACAAAGTTCATCCCCGCCCATATTCAAGCAGAATTTAGATCTATGGATGGGAAACCAAAGATTTATCCCAGGATTGTCCTCTGTACTACTAATGGATAGAGGCAACTCCTAAATGCTTTATCCCATGTATGAATTCCCTCAAATTATCTATGGCATGATCCCAGTTATTCTCATTATGGGTAACATATAATAATTGACCATGGGATGGGTAAGGCCAATCTCTAACCAAGTGGTATAAGTTATTTCAAGCACAAAAGGGAAATTGGTTAGGTTTAAATTGGCCCACAAGGACAGCTAGCCTAGTACTTATCCATGAATCTGTGAACCTATTATGCAACAGTACCATTCTGTATATGAGCTGGAACTAAGGAACTAGTCAGAAGACAACAGACAAACAGGTTATTTTGCAAAATCCATATATTTTATTAACAGTAAACTGTACATGCGTAACTCAAATAAATTAACTTTATTTACATTGTACTTCCAGCTTGAATATGGACTCTAAGCACAGGTCTATGAGCAGCCAAAGGTTGTTAATGTTTCTTTCTAGAATACACATAAGCAATGTATGATGAATCTGGCTACAAAGCTGCCCTTGCTGGCCATTTTAATCCCAGTCAGTTTCCCTTTTGATGCTTGAATTATCCTATCCCATTTGGTGTTAGATTAGTCTTACCTATCCCATGGAAGACAATTGTATATTACCTCTAATGAGAATAACTGAGATCCCACCATATATAGTTTGAGAGGACCCATGCATGAGATAAAGCTTTTAAGAGGTGCCTCTGTCCATTAGTAGTACTAGCTTCAGTCCGGGGGTAAATTTTCTATTAACCATCTATAGATCCAAACTGTGCTTGAATATGGACAGGGATGAACTTTATTTTATGTGGATATGGAGCAGACCTGAGTCATGGTCAAATGGGGCCCTAGCCAGGGTACTGGATCAGGGACCCCCATACACAACCATTCCAGTGTCCCGTTACTTGGCTGTTACCATGAACACTGTTCAAACCTCTCAATGTGCATAGTGTTTTCTGCTTTACTTCTACAATGATTATTTGGATTTCATTTAAAACTTTTATTTCAAATTTTATAGTACAAACACTGACAGACATTTGCTAAACAAAGCAATATAGTCTCATAGTAAAAACAGGCTTAGCATTAAAACTTCTCTGCCCTTGAAATTCAAATTCATGAAACAGCATTGAAACCCACGTTCAAAGAAAATGTATCTGGCTGGTACTGGATAGTTTACCTTTGAGCTGTTTTCAAATCATAGGTCCCTTGCGCACATTTCTAGGACCATACATAAATGCATGGGTTCTTTGATTCACCTTCCCAATTGAATTAAATTACATTCATTTTATAACATAGCACCATTTGTTAGAGCATGTTTTAAATTTCTAGTTTTGAACATTTTTCCAATAAGCAATAAAATAAAATGTATGAACCAATAATGGCAACACTGCCCAATTCAGAACATTTCAACCATAAATGTCTACACAAACTACTGTTATTACAATTCAGCAATATGCACAATCTCTGCAGAAGTAAACGTCATCTGAATAATTCCAGATTAGAGATCTATAACTAATGAAGAGGTTGCTGTGAGCAAACAACTTTACATTCCATTGTTTCATCTACAAATTCAGTGCCTGCTGCCCTTGAAGAATAAATTGCCTATGTTACATAAAAAATGGCAAATTGGTAATATTGCAATAGGGAATGGATGGCAAACTTACAACATGTTCATAGTCTTATGCAAAGGAGGACATATGCAGGACTGCAACACCCTAACCCTGTTAAAGTCCAGTACAGAATCAGCAATCCATTTACATGCTGTGGGAACACCGTCCATCTGCATCAAAAACAAGTATGTTGCTTGTTGTACTAAAAACAATGTTTTTAAATTCTTTAGCACAATAGAAATACCATTCGCCAAACAAAACAGTTGAACACTGTAAACAGACTTAGCATAAGCAGAAGTAAACTTTGCTTCCCTCAAAATCCACAGTTCCTTGAAAATGCATTTGACACTAAATTCCTTGGAAAATGCACCTGACACCCCAACTTCTTGAAACTCTTTTTTTAACAGCTTGAGAGTTGGGTATAGAGGATTCAGGCTTTTTGTCTTGAAACTAAGTTACAGGGTTTGAGCCTGAGCAAATTAAGTAATCACTTGCTATCTCTAAATGGGGCATTTTACACAAACATCAATTTACTTGTAGAAGAATTGAATCCAATCCCATGGAGGCAGCAGAGGAATGGAATGTCTTTATGTATTTAAATTCCACATGAGTGGAAAGTAAGAACACGAGGTCTGTGTGACGATGATGCATGCACAGACATAACAGGTGTGTGCAGACGTTTAATCCCAGGATGTAGTATTTTTGATGCCATTTGAGTTTAAGTAGTACTGTAAATCCATTAGCATCAGTATTGGGTCACCAGAGTACTTACCTATGAACCTATAAACATTATCTAAGAGTGAAAGCAACTTTCTAAAGCTCCAACTCCACTACAGGACTCTTGATCTGCAGCCCACAGGTTGTCATGGTTATAGTTTTAGTGTTATCACCAATCTCATTGCAAGCTTGAGAAATGTATGTTTTTAGTCAGTTGCCACCATTCAAAATCACACTTGTGGTGCATCAGTAGCTGCATAATCTCTTCAGGCTCACCAAACTTCATTATATCAGTTTCAACATTCTAGAGTACATCAGCATACAGTAAGAGTTTCTGAGTAGTTTAATCATTGCTTGATGTCCACATTTCCTGACTATGAAAGCAGATGAGAAGTTGGTATCAAAGTCGATTTTGTTGATCTGAAATTTTAAATGACCTTGAGAGCAAGCAAAATTTCTTATTCACTATTTTTCTTGAATTCTAAGAATTTTTATAAGGGTGCATTCAATCCTCAGAGTCCTGTCAGAGAATTTTGAGAGGAGTGAGTAATGTTTTCTAAATCTGTATTTCTCAGTTCAGTAGCTCTGAAATTCAATCTTTCAAGAGGCTCAGGTTGTTCCTTTGAACCACGCATGTCATTAAAGGCAAACAGGTGAAAGGTCTAGGCTAGAAGAAAATGAATGGCTGTTTCTTTCTCAGTCTGCCACAGTTATCCCTTGTACATCAGTCAAATGGAAATATGTTTCTCTGTAAAAGGAAGAAATCATTCCTGTAGCTCTTGATGCTGATGTTTTGACATTGGCTGTCGGTCATTAATAGTATCTTTGAGCTTTTATATAAGCTTCACAAGGATTCGCACATCTAATAGTATAAGAGTAGCAACTACTGTTCCTTGAGGGTTTAATGCTGTAAATGCATGCTGGCAGAGCTGCTAGTCTGCTCACATGGACAGTTTTGACAAAAGATTGATTCTTTCATGATGTTTGTTTTGCTTTTGTCATATGTAACAGTTTTCTTGGCATCTGAAGCCACTTCTGAATATTTTTTTCTCATATTGTGTATTTATAAATTCTCTTCTACTTTATATGCTGTACTAAAAGAATTCTAGTTCATTTATGCTGTCATGAATGATACTACCCAGTAGCCTCATAGTTACTATTTCTAATGTTCAACAACATTCTATGTTTCTGCTTCCTAATGTTTAAGTGCAGTAACTGCATTTGTAGCGTAGAGTCTGTCATCATACTGTAATTGTATGCAGCCAGCCATAATACAAAAATCTTGAAAACATACACATTCTCTGCTATTGTTACGCATGTTATAGTAAGATTTTATTGAACTGTATACATTTTACTTAATGAGTATTCCAAGAAGAAATGATTATTCCTCCAGAATGTTGGAAAACATGCATTTCATCTAGTTGCTCAGATGTTGATGTCTCTCTGCAAAATATTTTTGTGATGAAACAAAGTATTAAACATATAATATCAAACCTTATTAACACAGAGTTCTTTTTCTTTTTTTCCACAAAATTCCATTAATATTAAACCTCTTATCTGATCAAATTCATGGCAAGATACAGCTATGGTGATAGATCCGCGGTGGTGGTGCTGCGTTAGCGTTGCACCTCACAGTAAGACGCTGTCCGGTTCGATTCTCAGCTAGAGCGTCTTCTGGATGGAGACATGCGTGAATGGGCATACCTTCATTGAAGGTTGTGCATCAGGGCTGGCAACTCGGCACATAAAAATCATCTGCCGATCATTAGCGAACCGGAGTTCCGCTGTGGTGACCCCTAACCGGGAAAAGCCGAAAGACACAACAATATACAGCTATGGTGATGATGTCTGACAGTTTAACACAGACAGTTAATGGGGTCAACTACATGCACTTAAAACACATGTTGTTGCTGCCACTCACTCATTTCTGCAAGTGCTTTAACTCCCAGTAACTCGTCTCTCTTAATGTTTACTAACCCTAAAATCTCCCACCCATACTGCCTAACTTTAAAGTCCTGCATCCCTCCCAAAACCTAAAATCTTCTTCCTTAACTCTAAAGTCCAGATTGCTCTCTAAACTTAAAATCCCCTCCCCCAACCCTAAACCTAAATTTTAGATTGCACACTAAACCTAAACTTCTCATTCCTCCTCCCTAACCTTAAAATTCCTTGTCCATCTTCACTACACTCCTAGTCCCCTTCCCTAAATCTAACCCCACCCACCATGTTCCCCTTCCCAACTTACTAGTCCATGAGCACTTGCTTCACTTTCTATCCTAAGACATGAGCAGATAGTGTTGCAGCTGATTAAATGAAGTTATATTCAAGTTTGAGCATGAGGAGCTAACAGCTGACTGAGTCCTTAGCTTTGGGCTAGTGGAATTTGAGCAGTTGTGGATGAAGCGGCTGTGGATCACCCCATTAATAAGCTTCATTGTGCAGTCTTACGTTTGATTTTCCCTCATTCTCCACTTGAAAACTGCTTGAATCTGATCAAGTCATTTAACAAGTCTCTGCTTCCTAGTCAGCTTTGTGAAAGGGCAGTTGTACATGGTCAAGCTTACCTAGTTTAGAAATAAATAAGATTAAAAAAATGTTTCAAGTATTTTCTTTATTTTAAGTCTTTTGGCCACAGAGCTGCAAGCTTTGTCAATGAATTTTGATGTTATTGACTGATGAATAAGTTTAATCTATTTCTGATGGATCGGAGTATATTTTGAATGAAAAGGAACAAACACAGTATCCATCAGCCTTCATAGGACAGCTTAAAATGTAATTTTCTGAACAGTTTACCCATTGCCTGGATGCACAGACAATAACAATTTCACTAATTCTGTGAAAAACAAGCTGATTAGTTTAACTGCCATATTATAAGACAGAAAATCCTATTTGTATTCACAAAGCTTTGACTGATATAGCAGTTCCTTTTTTTTTTTAATGGAACCTGTAGAGGAAATTGTAACAAGAAGGACTTGATGTATTCTGAAAGGCACAGTCCTCTTCAGTCATTCTATAGTATGCAGTGGGTCTATATTACGTAATCGAAATCCCATTAAGTGAACACCATAACACTGACACACATAGCCCGAACCGCAAATACGCCGAACCCCCTAAACTGAGAAATTACAAATCTCGAATCATCATAGTCGGCCAACACCACCAAACACTACATACTACATACCCAAACATAATAAATAAAACACACACGTGCACTTAGCAAAACCCTACTTCTAACCCTACACTAAACTTTACATACATTACCTATCTATGCACTTACCTTAACCCGCACCCTAACCCTAAGGTCCGTAACTATCGCACACTTACCTTACGGAGCTATACCGCAGATGGGCCAACCATGACATTTCGTGTTTTGCGGTTTTGAACATTTGCAGTTAATGTAGTTCGTGCTATACGTGTCGGTGTTGTGGTGTTCGCTCAAAAGGGTTTTCGATCTCATAATATAGACCCTATGCAGCGAGCATCTAAGTGAAATAGGCTCTTATGTATAATAGTCTTCCATATTATTGATTCAAGGTTTATTATTATTATCATTGTTATCATCATTATCCATTGTGCCTTGGAAAAATAGTCAAAATCAATGAACTAAGTCACACTCATGCAATAAACTGCAATTCTCCTTTTTCCAGGTTTGACTTTGAAGAAATACATTTGACTACTATGAACGATGTTGAAACAGATCATCATAATTTACATTTTTTTCTGTTGATTTTCTCATCTGTGCATACAAGCAGAATACATCCTCGAAGTAGCAGGATACGGATCTGATAACCGGGTAGTTAACTTTTTACTAAAACAAAAAAAAAATCAGCACAGAGATGACTCATCTGTTACCTCATTGCAGAATAATAGTAACTAAAAGTGTGGTATTAATAAGACATACATATTTCATATTACATGTTGTTTAATTGCTTTTCTGACATAGATTCATGAGCCAAATGAAATTTAAGTGCATGTTTACCATCCTCCCATGATCAATTTTGAAAAATAAGGCTTAATGACCTGGCATAATACCTACTTCTTCAGAATGTGTAACAGCAGCATTTCAGTTTATGAAAACTAGATAAAAGAAACACGTTCACATTGCTTTTTATAACCTGCCAAATGTGTTTCCTTTGGGAAATGCTATTGTGCTAACATTTAATATCACAAAGAAAAGGTGTGATCAGATAAAGGTGTTATGCTTAATGCAAAGGTGTTATGTTTTCATGAATAATATAGTGGAATGCAAACCTTGGTTCATTTGTATGTGCAAATGTTAAGACATTCAGATACAAACATACTCTATCTAAAAGGTGTTTTGTGAGAAGCAGGAAATTAGAAAGAAAGAAAGAAAAATAAGTTATAGTGAACAGAAGTAAATTAGTCTGACATATTTATATACTGTTTCTAAGAGGTTTTTCTTCTAATTGTAAAACATTATGGTTTAATGATGTTATACGTTGGAAAACAATGAGATAGCCTTTACTTGCATTGTAATTTATATACCCTTTTGTATGAGTATTCTATAATTTGCAGGATTGTAACATTATTGTCTATATTTGTTGGTGAGTAATCCTAGACTGAACGTAAAAATAATCTACTGAGATCAGCATTCTACTCTAGTTAACAGATTAAAATTCTTAGACATATTTATTTCTAAGATTATATTCTTTATTTTGGAGGAATGCTAGATAGAGGAAGTTTATGAAACATTAGGCTAATGAGGTTCAACAATAGACGACCAAATGTCAGAATGTTGAGAAATCATTATGCTGAAAACCAATGCTCAAAACTCAAAAGAGTGAAAATTTAATGTAAAATGATTCCCTCCCCCCAATGGACAAGACCCTCTGCAACCCCTAATGTGGGGGATGGCAGCCCCATTCCCTCTGAAATTATAAATACCATCTCCATGGTCACATCCACTCGTATTAGGGAGAAATCTTTGAAAAGAAAGGAATTACTCTCAGTGCATGGCTAGAAATCACAAAAGTAGTGATTCTGTATAGAAAACAGTGATCATCTTGTATTCATCAGCATTTTGTGTTTTGGGTACCTGACAGTCAAATAATTTCATCTTATTGATCTGTAGATATATCAACTGTAGGTTGACATTTTGCATGCAGTAGTCCTGTAGCATGTTTCTTTAGAGCAAATACTTTAGACATGCAGGTGCTAGAAAAAGTTTTGAAACTTTTATGGAACAACTTTTCACATCCATGGTACAATGACCATCCTTAAAATGATCAATCCTGTGTGTGAGTGGAGTGGATAATTAGACTGTAAAGAAACATTTCTATAGTTTATAATTTCTCAAATTACCCTCAGCATCTAAAATTATGTTTAAACCCTTTCATCACTCATTACAATGTTATTATTTGTATTCATCAGAATGTCTGGCTTGTGTCTGTGTACATGGTGATAGCTATTTCCAAGTGGGGCCAAATATGGGTATATAGGCAAGTGAGATGATATCTAACAGTAACTTTGAATGCTGGTTATAAAATACACATTATAGATATGTAGCTACTGCAGGTGTTAATTCAATAAGTGAACACTGTCTAAATGTATCACAGGAAGTACATCAAATCAAATTAGAATTAAGCAAAAAAGTATATTTATAGTGAATGAAATCTGTACATATTTATATCCATCCATTCCTCCATCCTCAACCCCTTTTTCCTATTTTACACATGGGGTCGGGGTGTCAGTTCTGCAGTGACAATTATTTCAAGCCAAGGTTTACACTGCTGGGTGGCTAGCCCTGACACAGTAGTTCATTCACACCACTCACTCATGCACACACTCTCACCTACAGCCATTTAGAGCATCCACTCCACCTACTGCATGTCTTTGGAATGTGGAAGGACACCCAAATTACTGCCAGGGGGTAGGAATAATGAGGAAACAATGAATACAGGCACAGTAAGAAAGGGGCAGGAATAATGTGGAAACAAGGTATACAGGCACAGCAAGAAAGAGAGGGGCAGGAATAATGAGGAAACAAGGAAGACAGGCACAGTAAGAAAGAGAGGGGCAGGAATAATGTGGAAACAAGGAATACAGGCGCAGTAAGAAAGAGAGGGGCAGGAATAATGAGGAAACAAGGAAGACAGGCACAGTAAGAAAGAGAGGGGCAGGAATAATGAGGAAACAAGGAAGACAGGCACAGTAAGAAAGAGAGGGGCAGGAATAATGTGGAAACAAGGAATACAGGCGCAGTAAGAAAGAGAGGGGCAGGAATAATGAGGAAACAAGGAAGACAGGCACAGTAAGAAAGAGAGGGGCAGGAATAATGAGGAAACAAGGAAGACAGGCACAGTAAGAAAGAGAGGGGCAGGAATAATGTGGAAACAAGGAATACAGGCGCAGTAAGAAAGAGAGGGGCAGGAATAATTAGGAAACAAGGAAGACAGGCGCAGTAAGAAAGAGAGGGGCAGGAATAATGAGCAAACAAGGAAGACAGGCACAGTAAGAAAGAGAGGGGCAGGAATAATGTGGAAACAAGGAATACAGGTGCAGTGAGAAAGAGAGGGGCAGGAATAATGAGGAAACAAGGAAGGCAGGCACAGTAAGAAAGACAGGGGCAGGAATAATGAGGAAACAAGGAAGGCAGGCACAGTAAGAAAGACAGGGGCAGGAATAATGAGCAAACAAGGAAGACAGGCACAGTAAGAAAGAGAGGGGCAGGAATAATGTGGAAACAAGGAATACAGGCGCAGTGAGAAAGAGAGGGGCAGGAATAATGAGGAAACAAGGAATATACACACAATAGTTCTTACTGGGTAATTCACAAAGCAATCAACTTAAGTTTATACATGAGCATGAATACCACTGATAGTACAGTTTTCTTTACAAAGTCACAGTTATCCAGCCTTTTATTATTGTGCTAAAGCTGTAGGAGAATTCCTATGACAATGCCACGGCAAGTGCCACATTTTTCTTTTTGTGACATCTTGCTTACTCATGCAGGATAAAACGTATAATACAATTCAGTAGAGTTAAAATTGCTGAGTAGATATGAATTGTTCAATTACACGTACCAAGCAGAAAAATATAAATGGGGTTTATTTTGATTTTCTTGCTGTTCATTTTCCCTGTTTTATAAGAAGTAAAAGTTTTTTTTCCCAGCCTTGATGCGCTTTACTGTAGTTACTTGAAGCTTCACCCCCTAATAATGCAGTCTGGGTGTGAATTGGCGATGCACGTGCATCGCCGGGTTACATCTCGTTTGTGGTGGTTTTGGTTTTGCTCGAGTTTGGGATTTCTGGTTCCGGGCTCCGTTGAAGTAGTTGCTCAGTGACACCTGAGGGGTGTTCGCGGGCTCTGAGCGGGTCGGTGGGACTGGTGCGCAGGCTCAGTGACAGGATGGCCATCACTCTTTCATTCACTCGTGTTTCTGTGGCACAGGAGGGTGCCAAGTAGTAATTTAAATTGGTTGACACTTTAGTAGAATTTAAAATGTTTCTTACGAAACTAAACTTGGCAATCAGATCACAGAATGGCTTTTACAAGGTGAGTGTACCTTAGATGCTGTCCTTCAATAACATTATTCTTTCAATTCTCCATTGCAGCCTGTGCTAGTTTTCTTTGAAAAGTTATGTGAAACTGTTTTTAAGAAGAATTATGGGTTTGTCGCTTACATTAAGTGTTATAATCTAAGGAAAATGAAATATTGTTGAAATGTTGTACAAAAAATAATAACACCAGACAAAGGAAATGAGGTTGTGATAATGGATAGTACTGAGAATTCAGAAGCAGTATTAGCTGTATTAATGGACAAAAAATACTATGAATGAATTTCTAAGAGTTTAGTTAATTTTGCTTATAGGAAAATAGATTTGATGGAAAATGACTTAGTATTCAAGGTGTAACTGATACTGACCAGAGCAAGTTTTTGATGGTGGACATCCCCATTACTGCAGCAATTTTTGAATTTGCCAAATTGCACATAAGTTTGAATAACCCCATTTTAGACCTATTCCATGTAAAAAAAAAAAGAAAAGTGAAGCACATGTCATAACTTGCGGTGCTTTAAGATGATCCCCCTTTGACATGGGTGAAGTTGGGCAGGGTGCTTGTATGCTTTCAGCCGACAGCCATCCGTTTACGTATGGCAGTGTGCATTCGCCTCAGAGGGCTGTGGTTGGGGTATTGGTACAGTGGTGTCCTTTGCCTTGGCGCTCTGTGTGATTAAACATTTTGGTGTGTTCACAAGCGGTCGGGATTTCAGTTTGGGCTGCCCGTTCATTTGCTCCAGTTGGAGCTGTCATTGCTTTTCTGCACTTTTTGTAAAAAAAAAAATGCAGGTTAGATTGGTTGTTAGTTGAGTTAGGTGTGGGCTCTGTGGAGGGATGATTGCTGTTGGTTGGCTGGTTGTTGATAGGGTTTTGTAGTTGGAGGTCCCGCGGTTATTGTGTAAAGTTGTCATCATTACTATTTTATAATGGCATCGTTTCCCATTGCCACTTTCGCAGGCTTTGCACTGTTGTCTGTAGTTAGCACTGCGCATGAGCAGAGTGGAGCTCACAGGCAGGGCCATGCATTGTTCCTCACACAAGCATGCACACAAGAGAAGAGGGGGAAGAGAAAAAAGAGAAATCGGCGGGTGGGAATGTTGGGGGAGCTGCATGGGTGTATTGTTAGAGTCATAACTATGGCACAACATTCTGCCTCATTTCTTTAGAGCTGAAAAGGAATTATTTACATTTACCCTATTAAATCGTAACTCCCCTTAAAATTTCAGCTGAGTAATCTGAAATGTTTAATTTGTGAAGGATCAGGTGAGCAAATTTATTTGGGGGTGGCAGAGCTCGAATACAAGTCCTACTTCTGGGAAAATTAGTTTAGTCTTGTAGAGAACAAAAAGAATACGTGACTACAAGTACAATCTGATATAAAAACATAACAGCAGTTTATCTTGGAAGCTTCCCTAATTTATAAAGATACTGGAAAGAGCAAATGGAAGTAATCTAGGGCACTTGCAAAAATGTGACATACGATTATAACCACACTTTGTCACTGTAGCAAAGGAGATCAGTGCAAAGTTATAAAAAAAAATAAAAATTGGGACGTGAACCATGAAGGCCGAGTGCTGGGTATGTGTCAGGGCTTGAGTATGGTGCGTGTCTTTTCTAATACAGTTTTTCATACATAGTCGTAACAGAGACAAGTTGGACACTAGACAGCTATTAGAGGTGCTTTTGC
Source organism: Protopterus annectens (assembly GCF_019279795.1). Lineage (NCBI taxonomy): Eukaryota > Metazoa > Chordata > Ceratodontiformes > Protopteridae > Protopterus > Protopterus annectens. Next base: position 601,446,902 of record NC_056747.1, read on the forward strand.
AGTGTTGGAGCATGGGCAGGCGCTCCAGACTTGTCACATTGTTTGTGCTTGCTCTTGTCTGGTTTGGAGGATGTGGTCTGTCAGGAGCTGTATCGGTTTCATGGTGCTGTCTTGTGCCTGGCTGTAGGGGGTTGGAAGGTGATTCTGCATTTGTCATGGTTTGGACCGCTTTGCTTTGCGAGCATGGGCAGTGGTTTTGCGGGAGGTTCAGACTTGCTTCATGTTTTAGGTTTGTTTGTAAAGTTGAGGTTTGATGGCAGATGGTTGGGGTTTGAAGGCAGTGAGTGAAGACATACATCAGATGCAAGCTTTCAAGGTTCATGCATTAAGGATGAGAGGTATTGTAGTCATGTAGTACCGGTCTGCAATAGTTTCTCATTTAATGGGAGTGCGGGTAGATTTGGGGTGAGAGTTCGGGGTGGGCCTCTCCATGGTACAGATTTTTTGCAAATATTTGTTTGGAGGGGTAAATTAATTTAGGTTTTAAATGGACAAAGGCTGGTTTGGAGTCATAACGGGTTTGTGATATGTATGGCTTGGGGAAGAGGTGTTGGTTCACAGGCTTTGAGGCAGGCTTGCTTTCCATGCATGCATGGTGGTACTTGTACAGAATTGTTGCAGAATGTTCATCCCTCCCCTCATGTTCTGGGCCCATTTCTAATACATTGCTGGTTTTCTGGTAAATTCTGGCTAATGTTTGAGAGTTGAAGTCAGAAAACAATGACTGACATTTGAGTTTTAGTTACATTTTGTTATCTCTGGGCTATGCATGATCCTACTATAATTAGTGTTGTTTGGAGAAAAGGTGGTGGATTACACCATGAATGGACAATTAAGAGTTACAGACTTCCTTTAGGTCAGAAAATGTGTATTATTGAACTTATTTGGAGATGTAAGGTTAAGAGCTAGGCAGATGGTTTTACAATATAAGTTAGCTTGGCTTATACAGTGCACTAGTGATGTGGTATGGAATCGCAAGTTTACTCTGATTGTGGATATTGATAGCTCCCATCAGTTGTGGGATTTAGATGTAACATACTCGATTGGTAGTTAAATTTATAGTGGGTACTGGATAGGTTCATTGGAAGCATAGCTTCAGTTATGGCTGCTTTGTCATAAATGTGCGAGGTGGTGGTACACTCCTTCCGGGTTGACAGGATAAGTTGTTTCTGAAGATGTTTTGAAATGTGCGTTATGTATTTTAGATGATTTCCATGTCTTTTCTTTCTTTCTTGCAGTTGGGGTTTTTTTGGAACGCTGCTGCTATAATTTGGAATAGGTGGGTATAAGGTGGAGCCTTCTCTTTACATATTGGAGGATTTACTTTTGTCCATTTCTTTGTACATGGTCGTGTGATGAGTACCAGTTGGGTCACTAAACAGTGAGTTCACAGATGATGGAAGCAGTGGCGAGCGAGGAGGTTGTGCATGGTGAGCAGAAGTGGGCAACAGTTACTGATTGAAAGTGCTGGGGGGCAGAAGGCATCATGTGATGGCTTGAAATTGGATATGAAAGATGGGGTTTTGGAAAGCTGTGGCAGTAGTTTGGAATAGGTGAGTATAAGATGGAGACTTCTCCTTACATATTAGAGGATTTACTTTTGTCCTTTTCTTTGTAGATGATGGTGTGATGAGTTCCAGTGGTGAGATACAGAGCGTTCCCAGATGATCATGCTTTGGTGTCAAATAAGTGGTGGGGTCATTGGACAACACTGAGATGGCAGATGGGATGTGCAGAGTGGATTTTACATGATGGGCGAAAGGAACGTGGACTCAACAGGCAAGACTGAAGGCTGAGGAATGTGGCAGCTGATGGAGGGGATGAAAAGTTTGATTTTCCAGCAGTGCAGCTGAATATGTACTCACAAGGTAATGTTTTGTTTGCTTGAAATTGTTGGGGAATATCAGAATTGAACTTCACATTGTATTGTTAGCTGGGGTCTTCCTTGCTAGGGGTCGAGTAGTGTTGGTGATTGGGGTTGAGTATTCTTGCTCCAGTGGCAGGTGAGGCTTTGGTAAGCATTAGGTAATTGCCAAGGGCTGGTAATGTCCAGGTAATTATTGTACACCAAATGATGTTTGGCTTGACCCTTGCCTTTATGGGAAGAGGATTGAACAATTTTGGGTAGACGGGAGGGGGAACAGCCTGGTCAGGCTGGATGGGGGAGAAGAGGGATAGGCTTGTTGGGCAGGGTGAGTAGGTATGCTGCCCTGATTAACATTACAATGAATGGTGTATGAAGTGAGATGGGACGCTGCTTCATAAGTAAAGTGAGTAGAAGTATGGACGCTGCTTACTGGGGCAGGGTGAGTAGGTACACTGCCCTGATTAACATTACAAAGATGTTATGCTGTATTCTAGTATCAATTATATCATAAATAGTTGTAATTAATAAAGTTGGCGATCAAAGCTATGTTATGGAAATCTAATAAAGGTCGTCAAATTTCATTTGGTGTGATGTGTGTTATTGAAGGGGACGAGACAAATGAAGTTTGGCACAAGCTAAATTGCCCCGGGACATCTTCATGGGGGGGGGGGGTAGGTTAATATTAAGGGGAATTAAGTGGGCTGGGGAGGTGAAAGGGTTAAGTGGAGGCAGGGACGGTTGCGAGGAAGTGAGATAATGATAGGGAGGGGCTTAAGAGGTTTGGTCTAGTGTAGTTGGGTTAAGCAGTCACATTTTGGCGTGAACTTGCTACCCAACCTCCCTCTTTTCATTGGTGGGGTTTAGGGTTATTTTATCAGTGGGGGAAGTCGGAGAAGAGGGATAGGCTTGCCTTCTTCTGTTCCCCCTCTGATGTCTGGATGTTCATTTCAAGGATCTGGGGAAAGGAAATGAGTAGCTGGAGGAAGCTTGCTGAATAGATAAGGAAGCTGATGTAAGGATGGTGTTTATTTGGTAGATGATAATTCAATGGATGGTTTATGAAGTGAGTTGGGATGCTGCTTCATAAGTAAAGTGAGTGAGTAGAGGTATGGACGCTGCTTACTGGGGCAGGGTGAGTAGGTTCGCTGCCCTGATTAACATTACAAGGATGTTATGCTGTATTCTAGTATTAATTATATAATGAATAGTTGTAATTAATAAAGTTGGTGATCAAAGCTTTGTTATGGAAATTTCATAAAGGTCATCAGATGTCATTTGGTGTGATGTGAATTATTGAAGGAGACCGGGACAATCAAAGGTTACAATTTACAACTGAAAACCATGCAAAATGCTGTCTTGCCATTATGGTAATTTACAGAGCTTTCAGAGTAATGGAGCACATGTGATGATGCCAGTTTGGTGTTATTGTGCATAAAACGAGTTAGTTTATGAACCGAGCTTAGCCCACTAATGTTTTGGAGAAGCACTAGTATTTAAGTGGTAGTGACAGTTGCCAGGGAAGGCTGTTATGAGAATGTTGCTGGTGTTGTGTGGAGTGGCTATTTCTGGATATTTTCACATTTGTACTTTGTATGTAACCTCTGAGAACATTAATGACAGCAACATAGATCCAGTGGAGTAAATGTGGTATAAATCAAACAAGAAAACACATCAAGATTGAAGAAATGGGACACATTTGAATAGGTATAGGGATTGTGCATGAAAGAGAAGTATATGTGGAAGAATATGCATTAAAGAAAGAAGGCTGTAGCATTCAGTTTCCAACCAGAAGCCACCTCAACACCCTTGACTCTAATTCATTGCTAAACAGAGTTATGTTACATTGGCAGCCATGACTTCAGGCTGACCATACTTCACAGTGCTCTTTTTAGGGGAGAAGTGGAAGTGAGTTAGTGAACAAGAACTGTACTATATGGACAGAAAAAAATAAAAGCTCATAGAAGTGTCTGATAGTTAGCAGAGATGATTAAGGCTTTGAGCTGTTAACAAACTGCTTCCTGTGATCCTGAGTTTCATTCTCTCAGCCTTTATTTGGCGGATGTGTGATCTTGAGCAAGTCACTTAACCAGACAGTGCTTTGAAGCAATTGAGAAATTGGGTCAGACTTCTGAGTAGTCTCCTGTGTGTCCTGCACCTTTCACCCCAAGGCATTTGTATATCGGCTAAATCAGTGTCCACCCCATTGTGCCTTTTTACACAATGTCAGTCTTATAAAGCTTCCAACATAACAAAATAATATTAGGATAACATTGAGATATTGCTGTTCAATGCTAGAAGTCTTAATAAAAAACTTGACTTCCTATAATATCTTCTTACTCTGGAAAACATTGATATATACATCATCATAAAGACCCAGTTTAAGACCAATAAAAGCACTCCATCAGCACAGGGTTCCAATATGTATCACATGTTCATGTCCACCAAATTAGAAGAAGGCAATAAAGACAGCTGTGACTCCATATTCTGAAAAAAAGGCAGCAAAAAAAAAAAAAATCTAAAAAAAAAAAAATAGACATTTTCCATCCAGAATCATTAGACAAAATAACATCTTGGAACTCCATCAGTATCAACTTACTATACAAAAAATCCCTAATCATATCATAGCTAGCTATAGGGCCCCTCTATGTACCATTTGCCCCACAATTCATACCTAACTAGTATGGGGTCCCTTTGTATTAAGTCAAATGCCATTCTTCTTGGAGACGTCAACTGCCCCTCCATAAACTGGGATATGTGCACATCCTGAAATATGTATGCCCAGAAATTTCTGGACTTCATTACTACTATGTCTCTGGAATAGTTTGTCCACACCATAAGCAGCAATGACAATATCCTGGATTTGGTCCTTAACAATATGTTTGTTCCCAACCAGTTGCAACTTCCGCTTTGGTCAAATCAGAACATAAGTGAGTCACATTCACCATAAGACTGAAGCCTGAAGGAACTTCCAGTAGCTTGGTATTCACAGATTATGCAAAAGCTAATGTACTAAAACTGAGTGAAATCTTGGGTAAATTCAAAATCCCCTTCAATCTTTGACTCTCTCATTGATGCAGAATCCTCTTCTGCCACATGCTATGTGCATGCAAATAGCTGCAGAGATGCATCTGTCTCCCTCAGAAATGTACACAAAGCTAAATTTAAACATAAACCCCTGTGGTGGAACCCTAATATAAACAGGCTCCATAAAAAAAGAAAAAAAAAATCATTGCCCCCAGAAAATGAAATTTAACTTTAAAGATACAGAAAATGGTCTCACAAACTAACTAAACAAAGAACTCTAAACCCCGATAAAATCAAATAAACCCAGACAGAAAGTACAAATAGCCACCCAGGTGAAGGATAACCACAATGCCCACTTTAACTATACCAGAAACCTCAGAAATAACATCCAACACTGTGCAAAGCTAATAGTAAATGATGTCACATACTCATACCCACAGGACATTGCTAATATAATAGCAGAGAAATTAAGCTCAAATTTCACCATTCTCTCCCCTCCACTATTCTCAGATCACATACTTTTGTCTATACCCTCTTCAAATCTTCCAAAAACAAATCATTAAAGTATTATCCAAAGCCAAGAACACTTATTCTCTGGGAATGGCCAACATACAGGCTGCCTACTGGTCAGATGGCAGCATGACTTGTTAGACTTCCTACACAGGCTATTCAATAACAAACAGGCTTCATAACTGATGACTGAAGGGCAGTATCAGTCATTCCCTTATACTAATGTGGGTGTTCAATGGACTCAGACAATTATTGACTAATAAGCCGTACAATCCTGATCTATAAAACTATGGAATGTATAATTATGGAATTAATAAACAAGGGTATAGGTAACCTACAGACTCTTCATCCAAGCCAGTTTGGATTTGTTAAGGGAAGATCCTGCCTTCTTAACCTGGTTGACTTATTTCAAAAACTTATTGTAGCAATAGATAAGTGCAAATCAATGCACACTGCATATCTAGATGTCGCCAAGGCATTCACACAATTCCACAGTCAGGAACCATTGATAATCTCTCCAAGCTAAATGTAAATCCCTATGTAATTTATTGGATAGCAATTTGGATCACAAATAAAGCCCAGGAAATAAAAGTGACTGGCTTATCTCCTTGAAAAGGCCTGCTACTAGTATTGTACTATAGGGTCATTCCTTAGGCCACTCTTCTTTGGCATTCACTTCTTGAAAGTCAAATGTAATTTTAAGGTTTGTGGCTAACCAAGTTTACAAATAGCTAAAAACTTGGTGCTGTCATAAATTTTCCAGAATACACTATGGTCTTCTAAAAGGGCCTGCCACAAACAAAACTCTGGTGCCAAAACTAAATGGCATGAAATGTATAATCATATCCTTCAGCAAGTGTGACTCCCCTTGTAGCTATCACATTGACAACGTTCCCCTGAAAATTGATCCTGCAGTCAGGGATTTGGGAACCTATGTCAACAATGATCTGTCCTCTGATTATCATGTATCTGCTGTTTTAAAGAGGCCATTTTTCATTGCACAGCTTATATCTAAAGATCCAAAGATGTAATCATTCCACTTGTCTTGGTAGCCATTAGGCCTTTCATTGAGTATGATGCTCCTTTTGGTATGTACTTGTCCAAGCACGTCACAACTGGAATGATCAAAATACTTCATCGCTAAGAAAATCAAAGGTTTAACTCATAAAATCTATGTAGAGCATCTCAAAACCTTGTCTCTCTTATCAATATCATACAGCCTACTGAAAAGTGACTTCTGCCTCATGTATAGAGCATCAATAGACCCTATCCAAAGGAATGAAAAAACAAAGGAAACAAAAAAAAAAAAAATAAAAATGAAAAAAGGGATACAGCCTGGAAAAACTGGTATAAAAAACCCCAAAATGTCTTCCAGCAAATTAGACATCTTAGAAACCTTGCAAAACTCCATGTCAAACAGGATAAGCAAACATACTATACCAACCTAAAAGACAAATATGTAAATGACCCAAAACCTTTTTGGTCATCACTAAATAAACTAGTCCACCCTGGCAAGACCACTAGTCTCTCTCCAAAAACAGACAATATGACAAACTCTATCCCATTATAGTTTAATTCCTACTTTATACAATCAATATTATCACTCTTAGACACTAACACATCAGCCCCCTCACTTTACCACTAGCTCTTCAATTTTTAGTCCAGTACCTAACTCTCTCGTAAGGAAAATGCTACTAAAAACTACTTCTGTAGCTGTAGACCAACTACTGTCAGACTACCTAAAAATGGTTGCAGAAGTAATAGCCTTCCCTGTGTCCATACTAATTAATAGGTCCATAGCAGAAAGATACATCCCATCACTGTGGAAAAAATCCTACATCATATCACTGCACAAAAGCAGCACATCTACAGAGTTTAAGAACTACAGACTGATAGTGATTCTTTCTCCCTCTAAAACATTAGAGAAAGGCATCCATATGCAGCTGGTGCAATACCTAACCTGAAATAACCTGCTCTCAGAAACACAACATGGCTTTAGGCCCCAGCACAGGACCAGTACATTTCTACTACATTTTACCAATATAATAAACCAACAGAGAAACAATGGTCTGCTTGTTTCCAGCGTGTTCTTAGACTTGTGAAAGGTATTTGATACTGTCTCGCACCAGCAACTGCTCATTTGAATCTCCTCAGTGGGGCTTTCACTTGTTGTTGTTCCTTAGTTACCTATCTGGAAAGCAACAAGCCATTAAAAGGCAACACACCTATTCATCCTTTCAACAAGTTACTACAGGTGTTCTCAGGGCTCTATCCTGGGTTCTCTCCTATTTAATATATTTAATAATGACCTCCACACCTCCACTTACCATGCTAATTTAGTTCAGTATGCAGATGACACAGCATTATTATGTGCGGCCTCAACAATAAATAAGCTCCAAGAGATTAGCAAAAAATCTTTCTCCTCTGTAGAAACCTGACTCAAAGACTCAAACCTCCTGCTCATCCCCAAGAAAACTAAGTAAATGCTTTTTACTTCAAAAAGTTGCCAAAATCAAAAGCTATCTTTTACCATAAAGTCAGCAAATAATTCCATAATATCAGATAATATAATAAAACTGTAATTCATAGTAAATTTCTAAGTGTTATAGTAGACAACAATCTCAAATATGATGACCATATTCTGCACACCAATAAATCTATACACCAGAACCTAGGCTCCCTTTATAGTGGATTCCATACAGATAGTGCAAAAAAAAAAAAAAAAAAAAAAAAAAAAAAAAAAACTGTAGCCACCACCTTCTTACTGTCAACTCTCTTATATGCTACTCCTATCCTATCAAACATAAACTATACTCAAAGAAAGAAACTTGTCTCCTGTGCAATAAAATAACTAAATTTGCCAACACTCTCCGCCATAGGACTCACCCTTGTCTTAGCCTAAAGCAATTAAACTGGTTTGAACTGCACAACTGTTTAACACAGTGATGTTGAAGCTATGACACACATGTCAAAGGTGACACACCATGACATTTTGGGTGACACACCAGTGATTACCAACCCCCGAGTTACCAAAGAAACTGCTTTTGCATGTGCTGCTCGTGTGAAGTGCATTGAATTATTTTGTGTCAGGAGCCAGTTTAACAACATTGCTGCAGATGTAAGGAAGTTATTAACCTCAAAGACTACTTCAGTATACTGCCTCAATAGAGTCTACAAAGGGCAGTGCTGATATTGCAGAAGTGTAACCATAAAGAGAAAACAAAGGGCAAGTGGTCCACATTTCTAAGTGTGTGCTGTTTTACATTCCGCTCAACTGCCCCTCTTAATCCCTCCTAAAAGAGGCAACATTTTACACTTAATGTCAATATTTAGATTTATAAACTAATTTTACTTTGGAAAATGTATATTAATTTACGTTCATTTTTTTCTGTCAGTGTCTCAAATTAATAGTACTAGTAGTTTAAAACTGTCCATGTCTCTTATTTCTAGATTTGTCCATGATTCTGTTGAAATTTATCCCTGATGTATTGAGAACCATGCTGTTTTATTTTTATTTATTTATTTAATTATTTATTTATTTGTTGCGGGGGTAACACGCAAGCAGAGTCAAGTTTGGCATTTTCTGAATTTTTGACACGCCGAACCCAAAAGGTTCGCTATCACTGGATATACAACTGACTACAGCACACACACTCATTCATCATCCAGAAAAATGCCCTGCACTGCAAATTGTATTACTACCTTACTATCCAGCAAGGGACCTCTGTTCTAGTATCATAGGTTCATAGGTTCATAGGTTTATACTAGGCTATCTGCCCTAAGGCATTTATAAGCCTAGCCCAAAGTTTTGTGGCTTACGCCACCCCTTATGTTAAAAAATACTGTGCCCATTAGTTTGTTGTGCCTCTGTCCAGCAGTGACACAGAGACGATTCCCGGGGTAAACCTACGATCTCCCATCCACCGGTCAAGATTTCTCTTGAACAGAGCCAGCGAGGTGCTCTGCCTCACATGGACCAGGATTTTATTCCACAGCATAGGGAGTCTCTGGGTGACAAATCTATCCCTCCAGCATGTCCTATTTATATCCGTGATAAGGTTTAAGTCGCTTGCTCTAGTGGATCTGGTAGATTTGGATTTTTTGAGGTGGAGCATGTCCATTAATTCCGGGTTGGACATGGCCTTGTATGTTAGGCACAGGTCACCTCTGAGCAGGCGGTATGCGACTGAATAGAGCTGGAGTTTCTTCAGTCTGGCAGCATATGACAGATTTTGGAGTCCCTTTATCCTTTTGGTGAGGAACTTTTGGGGTCTCTCCAATTGCTGCAGGTGTCGGGTGAGATACATCCCGAATGGGGCATTGTACTCGATCATTGGTCTGATAAGTGAAGAGTACAGGGGAACAATGACCTCACTTGATCTGGATGTGAATCCCTTCATGATCAGGTGGGCAATGTAGAAGGTCTTTCTAACCACTTTAGCAATGTGAGTGTCAAAAGAAAGGCCACTGTCAACCTGGGTCCCCAGGTCCCTGATAACCTCTTCTGTGCTTAATGGATTGCCACCTATATGGTAGCTTGGGGTTACCTTGTTTTTCCCGAAGGGTATGACTATACATTTTTTGGCATTTAACTTCAGGCCATGGCTCTGGCACCAGCTATCAGTTTCCGTGAGACCCCTCTGAAGGATATCTGTGTCCGATGTACTTTCCTCTATGGCGCCCAGTTTGCAGTCATCTGCAAACTTTGTCAGCCATAGTCCTCCTATGTTGGCCTGTACTTCTGAGAAGTAGATGCCGAACAACAGGGGGCCAAGGACTGAGCCCCTTATTACTTCCAAATAAGTCAAGTAATGTTGCAGGAGACTTGCTCTACTCCCAATGCATTGCAAAACTCTGGAATAGTATCCCCATGCAAATAAAACTTTCTGACAAACTTAGTAGTTTTAAATCACTACTTAAACAACATCTTAACCAATCATAGTCCTGTACATGCTTATCACAGGGTTAAAACGTTTTCACTGTACAATATTATCCAAATGTTGTTGTTTGTCTTTTGGCTTTTCCCGGTTAGGGGTCGCCACAGAGGAACTCCGGTCCGCTAATGATTGGCAGTTGGTTTTTATGGTGTCGAGTTGCCAGACCGATGCCCAACCTTCAACGAAGGCATGCCCATTCAACGCATGTCTTTCGAATGCCCACTCGACCGCGGGGAGAACATGCAGACTCCACATAGAAGGCACTCCCAACCCAAGCCGAGAATCGAATGGGAGAACCTCTTGCACAATATTATCCAAATACTCTCTTTAAATATGCCTGCATGATCTACTGAGCTGCACGTGTGCTTTCTCTTTAGTATCTTCCACCTTTGTAAGATCTTAGAATGTGTATGTATAAATATAACTGTTTGTGTATAAATGTAAATAGAAATATAACTACTGTTTGTGTATAAATGTAAAAAGAAATGTAACTACTCTCTGTTTGACTGGAACTTAGTATAATGTAATGTAAGCAAATGGAGCTTTTCTCCCTAGGCCTCTGCTGAAAATGGGTATTGTCCATACCTCTCAACCTCTTAAAGCAAGAAATCTGGACAAAGCCATACATAAAAGTGGGGCTAAGGCCCGAAAATAGGGACAATTTTAAATATTGCTCTTACAAACGTATGAAAGTTGATAGAATAACAGGTTTTGCATTAGCATGAATTTTCCGAAGGGTATGAAGTCTGAAACGTAAATGGCTGTTGTTATTTTCTAACTCAGTTTGTAATGATTTGCCATTAATTTGCCTGAAAACCAAAATTTTATGAAAAATGGACCAAAAGTATGAGGCAAAAATCTGGACAGTCTGTGTAAATCTGTACACAAATATTTTGCCTAGTTGGATTTTCCTGGTAAACAAAGCCAAATAAACTAATAAATAATGATAAAATATCCTGAAAGACCTACTACACAATTGCAAGTCCATTGATGACATAAACACCCACTCAAGGAACCTTAATCTCTTCTGCAACATAAATAGAACATTTTGGAGGAAGACATATATTATATCACGCAGAATTCCTGTTGTATGAACAATCTTCCTTCCGCATAAAGCAAAGAATTTCTTATTCTATTTAAACATAATTTGGATAAATCGACATATCCTTATTTACTCTGGGTTATTTGTACACATAATATAAGGTCTAAAAACTACCACAGGATTGTAAAGCTAGGCTTCTTAAAATCTTCACTGATTGATAGCCTAGGGGCCTGTTCTGGAAACAATTTCGACACAGCAATCACTGATATTTTGAAGATTGAGGAATCTGATTAAGAGTGTTCGGATAGTGTTATTGCATTAAACACAAATAGTTTGGTGTTCTAGTACTGGTGTTGTAGGTTTCTATCAGTACTGGGAATGTTGTGTGCATATGTTCTTTGCAGCTTTCCATGGAAATTCACAGCTTAGAATTTATCACGATTCAGGGATACTGAATAAGGGAGGGCTAAGCATGAGTTTAACAAAGACATTTGGAAATTAGTTACACTCAAACTGAATGCAGGAGAGTGAGAAGTAAGCCGAGAGGAATCTGCACTCACATTGGTTAACTTCAGTGCTTTAACTAATTAAATCAATGTAAATCTTAAAAGGGAAATGCAAATTCACTTGCATTTAACAACATCAGTAATGATAGGACAGATATAATGGTTAATGTGTTTAACTCATAGACAAAAGGTACAGGGTTTGATTCTATCTTTTTTTTTAACAAGAAACATATTTATTGAATTATCACTCATGACACAGGTAATCATACATTTATATAAATGAATACAAACCATATTGGCATATTTTCAGTTGCAGGTGTTATACATCACTTATAATCTATTTAATCATCGTCAGTCAAAATTTACATAGTTAATGTTGTCAAATGTTTGCCTCCTCTCCACAAAACTACATTGATCCATATCTTTCAATTTTGGCATCACCTCTGCCATTCTTTTAGCCCTTATAGACATAAACACTTTATAATTATGGTGTAGAATCAAAATGGGCCTGTATGATGCTGGATGTGATGGGTCTTTACCATCTTCAGGTATTACAGCCAATACTGCTTTCTTCCAGGATGTTGGCACCTCTCCTCTTTTTAAAATACCGTTAAACAAAACCTTCCAGAACTTTCTTCCCTCCCAGCTTCAAAACTTCCAAAGGAATGCCATCTATTCCTGGAGAATTTCTTGTAGATTGATTATACATCACTATTTTTATGTCATCTCCTTCCATCCTAATTGTTAGTAACTGAGCCTCATCTACCTGTAACCTTTGCATATTTAATTTTTCCATAAACTTTTCCATTTGTACTTGTTCTAGATTTACACACTTCTCTGCTTTATACAAATTTTCTTAAAGTTTCTACTGAATCTCTGGTTATTTTCTTTGGTATAGGCTGCCTACGCTTGGTAACAACCATTTATACCTTCTGTTGCCTAAGTCATTGTGCTAAAAGCTCCTGTGCTCTGGAGTAAAAACAAAAAAACAAAACAAAAAACAGTTGCTTAACAGCAATCTTTCTGAACGTGGTACTCCCTTGTTTTCTGTTTAGTACACTGCAATTGCACCTCTTCTTGTTCTGTGATTCTCCCTATTCTATAATTTATTTATTTATTTTACATTTGTTGACCGGGATAGTCTAACTGGATTTATGGCCATTTTCAGTACAGTCCCGGGGAGATAAGCTCCAAGAGATTACTAGACTACTAACATACAGGTACTAGTTGTTATACAGTTAAATACTACAAATTTTAAACAGTTCAGGAATCTTCACAGTTTATACAAAAAACATGTTACAAGCATTAGATAAGATATTTTAGACTTTATGTACACAACTTCATTAATAACTAGAAAGTAATTGTTAAACAAATGCATATTTCAAATTTCAACAGTTTAGCAATGCTCACGGTTTAAACAATACTTGTTGCCTGCCTGAGGTAGGATGCTTTAGAATTATATGCAGAAGAATTTAACTAGAGATAATTTAAAATACCTATTAGGATAAGATATGTTTTTGCCAAGGATAGGCCTTGATATAAAAAGACATAGATAGAGCAGGAATTAAGTCTTAAGAGAGGGTATTTGGGATATAATATGGGATTAGTCTGGATTTGTACAGGGACATTACCAATGGGTTTTAAGATAGAGTTTCAGATTGTGTTTAAAAAGTGTAAATGAAGACAGTGATGTAAGTTTATGGGGGAGTTGGTTCCAATACTTTCCAACTGCATTTGAGAACAGAGCATCTCCTGCCATGTTATTAGATTTACATGTTGATACAAGTAGTTTATTTGATGAGCGTAAAGTTGAAAGGTTCTTATATTGGGTAATGAGACTAGCAAGTATTGGGGTATTGGTAGGTTGGAAAAGGGTTTTGTGCGCACTGGTGAGTTGTTTAAAGTGAATTTGATTCAGAAGCTCTAACCAGCCTAACTGTTTCAGATTATGGCAGTGATGGGTCCTAAAGGAGGAAGCAGTAGCAAATCTGGCAATGCTATTGTAAGCATTGGCTAGCTTGTTAAGGTTATTTTTTGACAAGTTAGTGTATATGGAAGAAGCATAAAGAAGTGCGGAGATAAGGTGGGAATAGGCAATCGTGGTTCTGGCTAGTAAGGGGAGAAAAGGTTTTATCCTATAGGGGAAGCCTAGTTTCCTGTTGACAGTTTTTATGGTATTGTTGATATGGGTTTCAAAGTTCAGGTTGTTATCAATGGTTACTCCTAAAAGTTTAGTTGTTGGATCGGGAGATATTAGTGTACCATTATTGAATAAGACTGAAAAGTTCATTGGGAGTGATTTACGGGTAGGAGTGAAGAGGAGGAGTTTGTTTTTTTGGGGTTCAAGAGGAGGCGGGAATGTAGAAACCAATTTACTGTTTTATTGAACATTGTCTGAGTTAGAGTCTGTAGTTGGGATTCAAATTTAGCTCAGCAGATTATTGTTGAATCATCTGCGTATTGTACACAGTTAGTTAAAGGAATAGCTAGGCTGAGGTCATTGATAAATATTAAGAAAAGAAGGGGGCCCAATATAAAGCCCTAGGGTAACTGAGAGATGGGATGAGAGGTTGTTGTCCCATAGCACTGCCTGCTGTCTATTATCAAGGTAGGACTGGAACCATTTTATAGTCTTTGTGTCCAGAGAGAAGGATTTTAGAATATTGAGAAGTAAGTGGTGGTGGACCATGTCAAATGCTTTTGAAAGGTCGATGAAAAGTGCTGAAGAGAGAAGATTGTTATTACGGTTTTTATTGATGCTGTCAGTGAAGGATAGGAGTGTAGTTGTTGTACTGTGGAAAGGCCTGAAGCCATTTTGAGATTTGGCCAGTAAATTGTTCTGGAGTAGGTAGTCTAGTAACTGTCTGTGGATGCACTTTTCTATTATTTTGGCTAATGGGGAAAGTAGAGCTATGGGATGATAGTTAGAATATTCTCTGGAGTTTCCTTCTTTGTGTAGGGGGATAATGTAGGAGATTTTCCAGATGGTGGGAATAGTGCTTTCTTCTATGGTTCTATTTATCAGCAGTGATACAGGATAAGCTATGACTTTGGCTGCCTTTTGCAGGTATTCAGCAGGTAGCTGGTCAGCTGAGGGGTTAGTAGGTTTTAGTTTACTTAAGAGGTTGCAGATGAGGGAAGTTGGGACAGGTTGCAGGTTTAGAGTTGGGAGAGAGTTAGTAGTATTGGTTGGAAGGGCAGAGCTATCAGCTGTTAGTTGATTTGCAAGTGTTTGGATGGTCTCAGTGAAGAAGATATTAAAAGCATTACCAGTTTGCTTTGGATTGTCGGAATTTGATCCTATAGGGGGTGGTGTTGCGGATTGGCCTGGTTGAAGTCGTCTGAAGTTGAAGTAGTAATACTTTAACCTTTGTCATTCCGTCTGAATAATTCTTGTTGCTTCTTAACCATATCTCTTTTTCTTTTATTTCCACTATTTTGTAAACTCCATTTTAATTTTATCCCACTCCCTAGGTGTATTCTTAGAAGAAATTTCTATCTTCCCCAATAACTCCCAAATAAATTCCAGTACCCATTCCTTAAATTCCTCTTTATTTAATAGATAGGTGTGGGTTTGATTCTTACCTTTGAGATGTGAAATTTGGCTAGTCCTAAAATGGCCCACAAGGGCAAATAGTCTAGTCGTAACCTATGGAGCTATTATTCACATACAAGAGTGGCCGACATGCACTTGGGGTAGAATCAGCAATTGCAAGTTATTCCCAGTGAAACAATTAGCCCACAGCATAAAACTCTGCTTTCCACAATCACCAACAAACACTCATCAGAGAAGGTTCTAAGGTTAACAGAGAGTAGGCTGAAGACCTGGAAGCTGGCTGGAGAGAAAGCATAAGGGTTCAAGATAATAGTCAGAGCTCTAGCACCCGAGGAAGGAGAGAAAATAGGTGGAGATGAAGAAGAATGCCAGTGCCTCAAAATAGAATGTGTGAGGACTACAGACCAGATATGCATCCAAGCCAGGTATAGAAATAAGATACATAAGTTAACTGGTGGTGGAATGCAAAATTTCAGGAAGTCATCAAAAGAAAGAAGGTGTGCAAGATAAAGTGGGAGAGAGAAACGACAAATCAGGTTGAGAAGAAATACTGGTCAGCTAACAAAGAGGCTAAGAGAGCAGTTGCAGTCGTGAAGAACAAGGCATCAGGTCAACTCAACCAGCTTCTTGAAAGTGACACAGTAGATAACATAAAGAAACTCTATCAAATTGCAAGGCAAAGACAGAAAACTAAAGAAGGAAGTCATCAGACACCCTACATAAGGGAAACTAGCAACAACCTGCTCACCAGTCTACATGACATCAAAGGCAGATGGAAGGAGTACTCCCAGCAGCTTTTGAATGAAGAAACCACCACAGAAGCTATACTTTCACAGACACAGCCTTTGATGAGAGGAGAGGAAGAAACCACCCTAGAGAAAGTAAGAACAACATTAAGGAAAATTAGGTCAGGGAAAGCAGCAGGCTTAGATGAGGTCACAGCAGATATGATTAAGATGTTGGGTGAGATAGAGGAGAAATTGACCCTGAAGGTACTTATAACAGTGTGGATTAAAATGTGTATCTTAGATAACTGGACAATAAGCATACTAGTGGTAGTAGACAAGAACAAAGGGAACATTGATAACTGTGGGCATTATAGAGGTAACAAACTCCTGTCATACTGCATGAAAGTTTTGGAGAGGGTGATTGATAAATGAAAACACAAAGTACTGGAAAGTAAGATGTGAGATGAGTAATTTGGATTCATATTAGGATGCAGCAGAACTGACCTGATGTTTGCAGTGAGACAGATAGTTGAGAAGAAACTTGAGATGAGGAAGGACCCCAACTGTGGATTTCTACACTTGGAGAAAGCATATGACATGGCCCTAAGAACGATGATTTAGGCAGTCCTGAGGTGGTTCAAAGTCCCAGAAACATTGGTAGAATTAGTGCAGACTATGTACAAGAACCCCAGTAACAAAAGTACAAAGAATATTCAGACTCACAGAGGGTTTCCCAGTGGGAGAAGGTTTGCATCAGGGCTCAGCTCAGAGCCCACTGCTGTCCATACTGATGACACATTATATTAGCAAACAGGTCAGAGGGGCAGATCATCAAAGTTGCTGTATGTAGATGATGTGGCATTACAGGCAGGTTCTGAACAAGAACTTCTGTAATAGAAACAGCAATGAAATGCAAAACTGAAGGCATGTGTAATGAAACTGAGTACAGATAAGACAGTTGTAATGGCCACAAATGGGGAAAATAAGTAGAAGCTGGGGATTACAATAGAAAGGAAAGCAGTGGAATGAGGTAACAGCTTCAAGTAACTCGAGGGGTGATGATGAAAGGGAAGTGTGAATGCAGAGTGAATGCAGAAGCCAAAGTTAGAATCAGAGGGTCTCCAGGAAAATAACAGAATAATGCTAAAGAAGCAGAAAAGAAGGGTGTATGCAACAGTGGTGCAACCCATGCTACTATAACGTACAGAAACATGAGCAGTGAATGCAGAGAGGTTGAGGAAGCCAGAGGCTGAGGAAGATGAAGTGCCTGAGATGGGCGGTATTGTACACACTGTGGGACAGATGAAAACATGAAGATATCACAGCAGAAGACCAACCTGCTCCTGTTGAGGGGAAAGTCAAAGAGAAGAGAGGGTGTCCAGCAAAGAGATGGATGGATTTTTGTGACAGAAGACCTGTAGCAGTTGGGCATGACTGTAGAAAAGATAGGAGATTGGCACTGAAACAATAGAGATGGTGAAGGTTGGCATGACACCCCAACCCCATATAGAAAATGGGAAACAATGTGTTGATGATGTAATAATATTGATTTATGATTACATTAGATTAGAAGACATTAGATTATTATTGAGTGTATAAATCTGTTCTTCTTAGGGTAGGCTCTAACTGATATACCGTTGCTCAGTGGTCAAGTTGCCTGTACTATATTTTGACCTCTTGTTATCACATTTTGATGTAAGCATGTCAGTTCTGTGGTTATATGGGTTTTCTCCAGCTAGTTTGATTTCCTTCTTGTTTCTAGAAACTAACTGGCTGTTTGGCTGCTTTAAACATTAAACATTTATTGCCTTACTTTGCTTTTTGGACTGAGATACAGCTGTAAAGAGATTGCACTGAATCAGTGTGATTAGCTGGGTAACAGAGCAATACATATTTACAGTAAAGTACAATACCACCTTTTTTAAATTGGTTGTTTCCCAGTTGTTAACTGATGATTCAGTTAGAATAATTGGGTGGTTAATTAATGTATCTTAAATGAGATTCAGAGGTTATTTCACAGTATGTCATGTTTTCCTTTGTCTTGTATTTACAAATTCGCATATGCAGGAACTGTCCATCTATAATTGCCTGTATCAGGTGAAGTGGGTATAAAGAATGTAGATAGAAGAGCGTAAGTAATGTAAAATAAGCAAACTATTTAAGGAAGATGGGTGAAAACAGTTACTTTGGTAAACCTCATCTGTACTTAAGAACATGACAAAATCCCATATCAAAATGTAGAAAATCACACAAAAAGCATATGAAAGCATAAATTAGCATACTGTCAGGGGACAAAATACTGTAAATTATTAAATAAGAAAGGGATAATAGGTTAAACACATCAGAGTCAGTAACTTATACAACAGTGCTGCCAAAGTATGTCTAAGCAGCACATGCAATGCCAGGACTCACCGAGAAGCCTAGTCCTATAAGGTGGAGATGGAAAGTATTATCACTTCTATGATGACATGGGAGATATGCAAGCAGTAATGGGTATTAAAGGGAAATAGCAGATGGTAAACAGTTGTTGTGAGGCCTGTATTTGTTTTATTATTAATTTATATATTTGTGTTTTTACTTTAGATGTAAAACAAATGTTCATGATATTGATCATTGCTGCATTAGCCTTAGGAATATGGGTGATATTCTGCCATGGATATAACAGCTGGCCACCTTCCAAAGCTTCAGGCCATCTTTCACCCATCTGCATTGTCAGGCAGCTCAAGTTCAGTTGACTTAGGGACAAGTCTGGCTACCAAGCCCTTCATAGGTTTACTTCCACTGAAGAGTATACTTCTTTGACGCTTATACGCTTCCAAGGATTGACGGTCAGCTTATGCTGTTCCTTAGCAAGGAAGATAATTTTCCTTTTGGGAGAAAATACTTCCATTCAATATTTTTAGTTTATTATTAATATTTTTCCTCTTCAGGAAAGTTATTTTAAAGCTAGGAGTTGGTATTTTAATGGACTGCCATGAAACTGTATTGCACTTTTAAACAGCAGCGCTCTTTTTATCCTGTCAGTGGTCTGCGGTGGGAGTGATGGATGCATTTAAGGTGGAAGTGGGATTACATCAGGGATCAGCTCTGAGCCCTTTCTTATTTGCAATGGTGATGGACAGATTGACTGACGAGATCAGACAGGCGTCCCCGTGGACTATGATGTTTGCAGATGACATTAGTGAGAGTAGGGAACAGGTGGAGGAGACTCTGGAGGGGTGGAGATATGCTCTAGAGAGAAGAGGAATGAAGGTCAGCAGGACTAAGACAGAATATATGTGTGTGAATGAGAGGGAGGATAGAGGAATGGTGAGGATTCAGGGAGTAGAGGTGGCAAAGGTGGATGAGTTTAAATACTTGGGATCAACAGTTCTGAGTAATGGTGAGTGTGGAAGAGAGGTGAAAAAGAGAGTACATGCAGGGTGGAGTGGGTGGAGAAGAGTGTCAGGAGTGATTTGTGACAGATGAGTACCAGTAAGAGTGAAAGGGAAGGTCTACAAGAGGGTAGTGAGACCAGCTACGTTATATGGGTTGGAGACAGTGGCATTGACAAAAAGGCAGGAGTCAGAGCTGGACGTGGCAGAGTTAAAGATGTTAAGATTTGCACTGGGTGTGACGAGGGTGGACAGGATTAGGAATAAGTATATTGGAGGGTCATCCCAGGTTGGAAGGTTTGGAGACAAAGCCAGAGAGGCAAGATTACGTTGGTTTGGACATGTGCTGAGGAGGGATGCTGAGTATATTGGGAAAAAGATGCTAAGGATGGAGCTGCCAAGTAAGAGGAAAAGAGGAAGGCCTAAGATAAAGTTTATGGATGTGGTGAGAGAGGACATGCAGGTGGTTGGTGTGACAGAGCAAGATGCAGAGAACAGGAAGAAATGGAAACAGATGATCCACTGTGGCGACCCCTAACAGGAGCAGCCGAAAGAAGAAGAAGTATAAAAGTTGTTTAAAGTAACTGAAAGCCATTTTTTTCTGCAGAAAACATGTGTTTATTTTATTTTCTGGGGCTGCCAAGGTGTTTTGAAGTGCTTTTTACTCTATGTGTTAAAAAGTCACTTTTAAGGATTTTCATTTTTTACTGGCATTTGCTGTTTTTTTGCCCAGGGAAAAGGCACCATATTTAGCTTGACCATGGGACAATCTGTTAGTCCCACATTCGGTCATTTGTCCAGCCCCAAAAAGAAAAAAGTTAAGCAAATGGCCTTTGCTGCCCAAGAGGAGTAGCTTGGCCATTTGTAGCAAAGGGCGATAAACTGATTTGCACACTGCCTTCAGAGCAAAACAAAAACAGGTGTTGTAAGAAATTCCTTGACAACAACTTTTCACAAAAACATAGACCAGGAAGCTCAAAAGCATATCCAAAAGGACGTTTTATTGAAAGTTTTTTCAGAGTTTATCATTTGACTGTCATATAATGCATAACCAAACACAACACAGCTTTAGCAGTTTAAAGAAACCACACAGATATTAAAAGTAAAGCAGAATTCAACACAATCCACTTTTCTTTCCAGGTACAGTCCAAATGCCAACCGCAGCATAACAAATTATACTGTATTAATAGCATGGTAGATATGAACTGCAACACAGAAAAAATATGAGCTGTGGCTGTGGCACAAACAGAAAAATCATGACCCAAGGGAAAAGCCGACAAAATATATATTCTGAGTCTTCAAAATGCATCTATAATGTATATGGCACAAAGGTCTGCATTGCAGCACCATTTGTACCTGAAGCTTACATCACACTGACAGCTCATTGTAACACAATGTTTTAATAGTCAGTGCTAGTTCAGTGAACACTGGATCATCTGTACAACAATGTGTGGTTTACTGTCTGCTAACAGCAGGCCTCAGGGGCATAATAAGATACTGGACATTTCCACTGAATATGTTTACAGTTTAGCAACAGGGGAGTGTTGTCCTAGACAACAGAGGCTGTGCCTTTGACTGCCTAATTTCAGGTAAAAAAAATTACCCCCAAAGCTAACAAACAAATGGATAAATACAAAATGTAATCAAGTAAGCAACAGAAAAAAAATAAAAAATTATTAGAAAAAAATGTCCCCTGGATTAAACTGTTTCTGACAACTAGAATCATACTGGATTTATCTCGTATGAACAAGGTATAGGGTTTGAATTTTACCTTTGGGATATGGCTAGGCTTAAAATGGCCCTCAATGGTAGATAGCCTAGTACTAACTTATGAACTTAGGCAGACACACAAACACACACACACACACACACACACACACACACACACACACACACACACACACACACCCATCCACACAATTCTTTTGATACTGCATAAAACAAACCATGACAGGTATATATTCAATTCTCACACTAGTCATCAATAAAGGAAGTGTGTGAGCTAAAATTAGCTTCATTTTAATTGAAACACAATATATAAAATAGCAGTAATAATAATACATATTAAATCTAATAACTATTTGTATATTGCATTACATACACTTATCCTATTTTATGATACTCTTTAGCTGTTTAAACACTAATAGAAAAAAGGTTTCCAAACCCTACACCAATATCTGGCTCAAGACATACAGTATAATACTTTGGACAGCCAATCTTCTGTATATCTGCAGTAATCATGACTATTTCAAGGTACTCTAATGGAGACCTCAGGAATCCTGTTAAGAATACAGAGTACAGTGAGGACCTCATTTTGTTTGATTTTTCTTGTTTGTTTACCTGGGCAACAAATGGTCTTTCCGAGTATTAAGCAACATGTGTTGAATACTTAGCCCTGGCTCCTGACCATGCCTTTCAACTGTCCAGATTTCTATAAAATATCCCTCATAAAACTTTTGTTTTTCTGGCAAGTCAGTGAGTAATGAATTCATTAAATAATGACATACGTTTGTGTTTCAGACTTCGTTTTCTTCATAAAATGTGCTGTAATACAAATCTTGTTATTCAACTGCCTCAGCAACCCCTTCACTAGTCTTGCCCATGTATGCACAAGCACTAAATGACATCAAAATGAGTAATTTTCCCCCAGTGACCCCTTGTGTAGTCTTTTGTCTATTTATGTATGCACAAGCACCAAATGAAACCTCCCCCCTTGAACGAATCCTTCAGTACTTTGTCCGTCCATGTATGTATGTATTCACAAGCACCAAAATGAAGGATCTCCCTAATGACCCCTTCAGCAGTCTGTTTGCCCATCCATGTATGCATGCAGAAGCATCAGATGAAACACTTCCCTCAATGACCTTTCAGTGGTTGACGTAAAAGGACTTTATCCATGTACGCATTCACAAAACAATGCAAGCACTCAAAATGAACGACACGATTCCCTGCAGCTTTGCCCACTATAGGCACAAGCATGAGCAGCACAGCCTGTAAACTTACTTCTTTGTTTTTCTCCGCACTCAGCAGTTCCATTTCACAGTAAATTGGTCAACTCAACCTGGGCAATGAAGTTAATCAAATTCCAGCTGTTGAATGTTTTCTAAATGTACCCAGTGAGTGATTTCTGTCAGCTAACTGTGTGCACCAAACATATAGCCCGGAGAGACTGTCTTTATTGCACCGCGGCACCACTCCCTCTACCTGCGCAGCCACTAACAGGTCAGTTTTGGGCTGGTGCCCATGCAAAATGACACAAGTTGGGGCGGGACTCAAGCAAGAGCCTCTAGGATGTCTTTCTAGAATGTATGTATTGTTCCATTGTTGTTTCCCTTAATGAGAAATGAAATATATCTATCTATCTATATATATATATATATATATATATATATATATTTAGATATACTATATATATATATATATATATATATATATATATATATATATAGATATATATATATATATATATATATATATATATATATATATATATATATATATATATATATATATATCCATTGTGTGTGTGTGTGTACGTGTGCTTTTGTGTGTTCTGTAGACACAGTGTCACACACACACACACACACACACACACACACACACACACACACACACACACACACACACAAACACACATATATATCACATATAGCTGAATTGTGTCCTGCACACAACAGCACCCAGGTCAATTGCCCCATTTGACCCACCCTTGCTACACTTCTGTTTGCCACCAGAGCAGGCTAGCAGTTTGCCTCAGCTATAGGTGGGTAACTCTGCTGTGGCCTTTAGTTGTACCAGGTACCACACATCTTTTACCCTGGATACCCATAACTATGTCAGTATAGTTCTTGTGTATTGGGAACAGTTGTATGTCCTTAATATGTGTAGCTTTTTTAGACAAAATATATATATTGAGATGTAGGCCACATCCTCTGCTGTTGCTGTTGTTTTTTTTTCAAGCGGTAGGGGAGAGATAGTTTTTTGGTCCTGGGAGAAGGAACTGAAAAGACTTCCATGTTTTGTTAGAATGTTGAGCCCATCCCTGATGAAGCTTTTACTGCTATTAATAACACTGTTGGTTCCATATTTTCATGTAAAAAAGAAAAAGAAAACTAAGCATCTATATACTTCTCCTTACATTTTCTTACACAGGAGTAGTTTTCTGGCTCCGGGTCAGGGTTTAATTCAGACAATTAATTATTTTTATACTGCAGTTTTTGGTAAAAGAATGAGAGATGTCTCCTTTCCTGAAGAGATTTAAGATTCTGATTTTGGACAGGAGGAAGAAGAGATAGATACATGATTTTCTCTTCAGATTTCTGATTCGGACTCAGAGGAGAGCTCATTTATAAAGTTTTTATACAGTCTTCACAAACCTGATTCAGCAATTTGTAACTTAATCCCTCTGCTGCTAACACTTAGTTATTTGCAATCCGACTCTTTCTGATAAGGACTGGGAGATTATTGATAAGTACGCAGAAAAAGTGATTTTGATTTTCAGAATTTCAAATTGTCATGCTCATAAGTTAAGGTTTGTTATGACTAATTGCGAAAATATGAGGAAATGTTTTATCTGCAGTTTCTTCTTGTGATTAAAAATTTGCTTTAAATAATTTTATTTCTTCTATGGTTTAAGTCATTATTCATTGTATAAAGTGTGTGTATAACTCTGTTGAACAATTTTTTATTCAGAGGCTAGGTGGAGTTATGGGCACATCATGTGCCCATAGCTATGCCAATATAGTTCTTGCATATTGGGAACAGTTGTATGTCCTTAATATGTGTAGCTTTTTTGGACAATATATATATCATTCTATGCTTGTTTTGTTGACAATGTATTTTTAATTTGGACAGGGTCAACTGCTTTGTTAAATGATTTTGTGTAATATCTACAGCAAACAACTAAGTTTCTATGTTTCAGTATGAATTTGTCAGCACATGGTATTGAGTTTTTGGATGTACGAGTTACTAGAACTGGGAAGGAAACCATGTTAGAGGTTAAGTACACTTCATAAGCAGAGTAGGCACCCTCAACACATTTTTAAAAATGTAATTAGAGGACAATTTTGTAGGAGCTCTAGAGTCACTGGTTTCTGAAGGAGTTCTTTGATGAGCTTGTGAATGGGCTTGTCAGCAGAGGATATAACCCCGGTGACGTAGAAGCAGCTTGTATAGATATTTCTTCTCAGCCTAATGATAGGGCTAAACCTTATTTTTCTGAGAGAACCTCTAATGCTCCTAGGCTCGAAGAGACATGTGTGAACAGTCTGAGGATGAGTATCACTTATTCTAATGATACTCGGTTTACATGTGATCTTATATGGAAACATTGGGGTATACTGATGTGTATGAAAGATGTAGAGATGTTTTCAGTAATACTCCAAAGTTTTGCTGCAAGAATAACAAGTCCATGAAAAGAATGTTGTGCTATAAACTGATTAGTAGCACTCAGAGACTTTGCAACAATGTAGCTACACATCCATGTGGATCATGTAGCATGTTCATAGGTTCATAGATTAGTACTAGGCTAATTGCCCTTGTGGGCCATTTTAAGCCTAGCCAATTACTGCATGTGAGAATCAAACCCTGCACCTTTTGTCTGCAAGGTAAATCCCTTAACCTTTCTGCCATCCTCCCACAAATAAACAGCCATGCAGGTCTCAAACCCTGGACCCTATAAACCATAGTCCCAGTGGTTATCCACCAAGCCATCACTTGATATGTCAGTATATTAGTACATGTGATATCCTTGTGCATCGAGATACCGGTAACATTTATACATTGAAATGTTTTGCTACTTGCAAAAGTTGTGACCTGGTATAGTTATCGATTTGCAGTGTATGTAGGGAAGACCAACAGAACATTAAGGGAGTGTATACGTGAGCATGTATACAGTATTAGTAAGCATGATATGAAGAATGCCTTGTTTAAACATATTTCAGTGAAGGGTAATCATCATATTCAAAGACATGCATCTGGAGCGTTTCGCCCTGGGCCACTGCTGAAAATTGGCTTTGTTTCAAGTCAGACTTTCGCAGTTAACAAATGTTAAATAAATAAATAAATGTTTTTAAATTTTATGTGCAACAGTCTTGCCATATTATTATGCCTTTCAGTATACAGTCCTTCTTCCATTAGTATGTCACACCAGCAACATGGTGTGCAAACTGTTTCCAATTCTGTTTCACATAACCTACATTTGTCCGTTTCTCCCACATGTTCAATGGACTTTGTAAACAATGTGCACATAGTCCACTAACTTGGGCTGCCAATATTAACCTTTCATCTTTTCGTTTGAATTTGCCTCGCCTTTACCATTCCTGCATTTGATCCTGATCAACATGAGGTTGTTCCAGGAGTTTTCTATGCTTCTAACTATTTTTATGCATTTTCCAAATTTCTTGCCTTTTCATCTGATTCTTCACCTTATATTCTTTCTTTTGTTTTTTGGCACATTCAGTTGCTGCCTGATTTTTATCTACTTCTGGTTTGATTTCCATTCCTGCTTGACTCTGATATGCTTCTGCTAGACTAAGCACGGAAGTCATCTTAGATTTATTCTCCTCATATATCAAAACTTTCACTATGTTTGGGTCTTGTGAGGTCAGCAGATATGTATGCAATCCCATGATTGCAGATGTATACATGTAATCAATTTCAAGGAGGCCCATACCTCCTTCGGAACAGGGAATATATAATCTTGGTATGCACTGATTTTTATAACTCATTTGATGATCATGAAGCATCCTTCTTGTTTACCTGACTAATCTATCAAACACCTTTTGAGGCCAGTCAGTCAATCACTCTAAAACTTTAAGTTAGGACAGGAAGAGCAAACTTAAACTGGTTCATAGCTTGAATTTTGTTCCTAGATGTCAATGCTGTTTTCAGGATTAATTTAAGTCTTCTAAAATATTCATACTGAGTTTTATTTGCATTTGTTCATGTTTTATTGTTGATCCTTCATCATTTCCAAAATATTTATATACTCCTTCTTGCTCAAGTTTTTTCACATTCTTATCCAAAACTGTTGGTGTCTTGGTGATGCAGATTTCCTGCTTTAAAGGTTGCTTTTGCATATTTATCAAGGCCAAATGATATTCTTATATCATCTGAAAAAGTTTTGAATACTTGCAGTTGTGCTTTCAGTTCCTCATCTGATGAGTTGTACAGTTTTAAATCATCTGCAAAGAGAAGATTAGAAGTCTTTACACTTTGTTATTTTCTTGGAGCCAAATTATAGCCATGCCGTAATCTGTTAAGCAGACAGCATAGTGGGTTAAGGGCAAGACAAAAGAGCAGCACTGACAGAGTCACCCTGGAATAATCCACCTTTGAATTTTTATCCCTGGAATAATAATTTATCCTTTATCATGGCTTAACTGCAGAGTGGTTTGCCACTGTTTCATGGTCGCTGTGATGTAGTTTATCAGTGTAGGGTGTATCTTATATATTTTAAGCACTCTTTTATCCATGAATGTGGGATACTGTCAAATGCTTTTTAGTAGTTTATCCATGCCATACTTAGATTCTTTCCCTTTTTACAGTTCTCCACTATGACTTTATTTAAGAAGAAATCATCCTTTGTTCCCTATGACTTTCTTTTATTATCCTTTTGTTCTATTGCCATAATTGAGTTTTCTTCTAAATGACTAGAAACTCTGTCAGCATGAATTCCAGTGTATAGTTTGTACATCGTTGTAAGACAAGTTATTGGTCTATAGTTTTTAGGATAACTTATAGGTTTGTTCTTAAGTAGGAACATTATTTTTCCTGTTGTTATCCAGGCTGGTGCCTGTTTGGGGTGTGCATATAAATAGTTTTTACTCATGGCTAAATCTTCATGCAAAAATATTAATACTTTTATCCAGAAGTCAGGTACTGCATCTGGGCCTGGAGTTTCCAATTAGAGGCTTTTCTTAACTTTGTTTCAATCCCTCTAGCCATTACTTCATC
Source organism: Protopterus annectens (assembly GCF_019279795.1). Taxonomy (NCBI): domain Eukaryota; kingdom Metazoa; phylum Chordata; order Ceratodontiformes; family Protopteridae; genus Protopterus; species Protopterus annectens. The sequence goes on from NC_056747.1 coordinate 601,474,402, forward strand.
TCATTTCATATCCTGTACATTTGAACTTCTTATTCTTTCGTTTACTTCTTCTATCCATTTAGCATCTTTGTTATGCTGCATGGGATCTTCATAAAAATTTTTCCAAAATGTATCTATTCTTTTTGGTGGTCTTTCAATTCCTTTTACCTTGTTTGCCAATTCTCTATAAAAACTTTTTTGGGTCATCAATAAATTGCTTATTTTGTACTTTTTCTTTATATTTATCTGTGTATCTTTTAAGATTTTCTGCCTCTGCTGATATGTTTAGTTTATTATTTTTATATTGCATGATAAATACTGTGCATTGCTTTTATCACATCTATCGTTCTAAGTATTTTTGTTGATCTGCTCCCTCTTCTATACTCTTCTAACAGTGACACTTTTTGTCTTAATTGCTTTAATGTTTTCTCTATTCAATACTTCTGTGATGGCATTCAATTTCTCTCTGTCCATTCCCTTACTACCCTGTGTTCTTGTGTTAGGACTTTATTTGTTATTAATTTCGGTGCACAGTAATGTATCCTATTTACTTCTGTTATATCATATGAATCCCTGTGGACAATTCTAATTACTGTGTTCATTTGTTTTATCAAACTTCTAAGTAGTCTATTTCTTTCATTGATCTTAATATGTCTATCCATTTCTATTAAATCAAGCAACTCTTCTCTTAGATCATTTTCTTTCAAACTGAGTGCACATTCTTTGTTCTCCATTTCCTGCAGGCATTCTTTAGAAAGTTCCAGAGCATCTTCCTGTGCCACTTTCTCTTCAGTTTAACCCTGTGTCATCCGTTACTCTTTCATATGGAAACTCACTGGCCTATCACTCCTCAGCATTGACTGTGTCAGAGCTGCTACAATTTATTGTTCTTTACCTTGATGTACAGCTGCAACTGAATGTTTCTACTGGTTTCCTGTGGGAGGCTCCAAAGTATCTTCATATGCCTACTGACTAGATGCTTCTCACTCCATTGGTTTCTCCTTAATTTAGGTGTCCATTGCTTTATCCTGTTGTGTTGTTATCTGAGTTAAATTTTCTACACTAAATCATTCACTTTGCAGGTAATCCATAACCTCAGTTTCTATTTCTTTAACTTCTCCCTTACTGATCCTCTTTTCTACGTTTCCTCTTTGTTTTCTTGTTTTTTGTATTATAAACTTTTTCATATCTGGATGTCTTTGCCTATATTTTTATTCAAATATCTTTGGTACAGCTCTTTCTGCATTTGGTTAGTTTTGCTTTCTCCTTTACATAACTATTGCACCACATTAAATCTCTTTTCCTTTCCCATGTCCATATGTCTTCTTCAGATGTCCCCTGCTTCTCTTGCTTCTCCTTACTGTGGGGACTAGTCATTCCATCAGGCTGTGATATAAACTGTGTTAGACTGTCTACACTTATCACCTCACAAATATTCCATAACTTCAGTTTCCATTTTTTTTAACTTCTGCTTGACCAGTCTTCTGTTCTACATTCATTCTTTGTGATCTTATTTTTTTTATTGTGAAATTCTGGTTGACTTTGCCTGTATTTCTCTTTGAATATCTTTTGGGCTGCCTTTTTTGTGTTGACTAATTTAATTTTCTCCTTTGCATAAATATTGCACCATATCAGATCTATCTTTCTTTCCCATGTCCATATTTCATTTTTATAACCTACAAATGTCTCTAAATTTTCTTCTTTAAATTTTTGCACTTCCTCGGTCTCTTCTTTTCCAAACGGCACAAGGTTTCTTGGTCTATGTAGTGTTTTTCATGGATATGTTGTATTAATGAACACAATTTTTTATTTGAAGCTTTTGACAGTTTTTCTTGTGGAAGTATTTTTCTTTCCTCTAATTTATCTTTTAATCTTTTCATATATCTTTTGTCTGGAAATTCTGGGCTGCGTGCATAATAGTAACAATACATAATTTCTTTCTTGTCCTCAATTGTCCACTCTATCATCTCTATGGGTCTTTTTTGGCTTATCAGTTTTTGTGATTTTTGTGGATTGTTACTTCCTTCTACAACATGGCAGCCATCCTCCCCCTGGGCCTGGCTGAGGGCCCATTGTAGGAATATTTCCACGTCTTGAGGATTCTACACTGTCATATTTTTTCCAGACCTGGTACCAGTGCATCTACCAGGACTGGACACTTTTTTATCCTGGGACTTGTGTACCCAGCTGTCTTCTTTGGTTTTTAACCTACTTCTGTCCATGAACTTTGCAAACTATAGGTCTGCCTCCATGTCCCAGGAAACCCATACTACCTATCTCAGTGTACTAGAGTCACAATGCAATCTTCCTGGGGGATCTCAGCTACTCCTTTGTAGATTAGGAATGCTATACCACATCTAATGCACAAGCCCAGAAATCCCTAAACATTGATAATGCCTACATTCTGGAACAGTTGCTCTATTCTCCTATCAGGGCTACAAACTTCCTTGACAGTGTACTCACAAACATGGGGGAGAAATGTTCCTTATCCATTGTAGTGTCCTATCTGATCTAATCTGACCATAAAGCAGTATTCACTAAAATAAAAATTAAATCTGGGGACACAGTAAAACCAAAAAAACAAGGCAAACCTCTCTCTACTAAGTGGCAGCTTGGCTAAATTCCAAGCACCCCTAAACCCAGTTAACAACACAGCATATACCAAGCTATTTCCAAAATCCTTCTACAGCCATATTGATAGCTATAAAGAGTGAACTGTGCCCACTCGTATTAAGAATAAGACAAACTCAAAAGACAAGCCACCCTGGTGGAATGATAATAACAATTGGTTATACAACAAAGGAAAACAAATCTTGGCCAAGAATAGGAAGAACAAAGTCCAACATACTAAAAAAAAACCCTGACCAATCTAAACAGGCAGCTAAGTGGATTAATTAATACTTCAAAGGCTAAATTTGAAGAAACAATAACATCTTAGGCAAAAGACAACCGCAAAGCTTTCTACAGTTATAACTGTAACCTCAGTGAAATATGCAACAATGTTCAGAACTTTTTGTAAATGGCATTATCCATGCTGAACCAGAGGTCATTGCCAACCTTTTGGCTGACAGGTTCAGCTCAAATTCCCTCCCCACCGATAGTCCAAGGAATACATTTATATATATATATATATATATATATATAAATATATATATATATATATATATATATATATATATATATGTATATATATATATATATATATATATATATAGATATATAGATATATAGATATATTATATATATATATATATATATATATATATATATATATATATATATATATATATATTATTGCTCTACTGAATTTAATCAAAAGACCCAAATGTTGATGATTAAAATATTGAGCAAAAAAATGTCACCAGACTTCTGAGCATGCACCAGAAAATAACCTGAATGCATATGGAATTAAAACACAATTTTTTTTTTTTTTTGCAGGGGGCAAGCCCCCACAACACCCCCCTGCTAATTATATATACTAACTCTGAGATCACACAGTATCAGGGAAAGGGCATATTCCCCACCCCTAAGAATTTTGCAGTCTCATACACCTGTCGGACATTTGCATAGTCAACCAAATTTTGTCAACTAAACAGATTTAGAACAAACCTAGCTTCAACCAAATTCATATATCCCAGATATATATATATATATATATATATGGGATATATGAATTTGGTTGAAGCTAGGTTTGTTCTAAATCTGTTTACTCGACATATATATATATATATATATATATGTGTGTGTGTGTGTGTGTGTGTGTGTGTATTTATATATATATATATATATATATATATATATATATATATATATGTAGATATAGTTACATATTGCATACATTTAACTTGTATTATAAAGCTAATATTCAGGGTTATAAAACCAAAGATAGAATGATGCTCAAAATGTTTATTTGATTGTACTATATTCCACCCAAATTGGTCCTAACTTAAGTATGTAATTTTGTTTAAGAATTTGATCTTTATTATGATTACTTCTGTTTCTTTTTGTTTTACATGGTATGCTTTGGATGCTTCTACTCTTCCCACTGGAACCAGAAAATGGTCCATCTGGATGAGAGTTCTACCGCAGATAACAAATGAAAATAAAATAAAATAATAAAATAATAAACTAACTCTAATAACAAAGTAGTTTGTTTTGTAAGCCCCTATAATGATATTCAGTATTGCTTTACAATAATCTACAGTGGAGTTTGTAAATGTCTTTTTAGACTATGAAATAATGTAGAATAAAGACTTCAGAAAATGCGGTGTTTGCATTACTGAACCAGACAAGGAAACTGGAATGACTACCTAACCTTGAATATGTGTTGTTTTATACACAAATGTGGGATCCCACTGTGCAGCATAGTAGTGGCTCAGAATTTGGAGGAGCCTGACAGGGGATGATGGGAATGAGAGATCAAAGCAGGATCACCCATACTGGGGGGAGGGTAGAAGGCTGGCTTGATGCAATGCTGACATCTAATGGACAGAAAGGTATATGGCATGTGCCAGATAGGCTGGATGTACACTTCACCCTGCCATGCCACATTTACATGGCAGTCTCATGGGACACTTGCAGAAAGATGCATGCAGCAGGAGTATGACCTGCAGGACCTCATATCTGTGAGTGTGCATATCCACTACCAGGGGAGACATTAGATTAAATAAAAAAAAACCCTGATAGCTCCTGGAGGATAGCCTTCCACATTTCACTCTTGCCCCATAGGAAAAACATAAGTTAACTGAACTGTGGGAGTGTTGATAGATAATAGACAGCAGTGGTTAAAAAGGCATATGAAAATGAAGATGTGCAATTTTGCTATGACAAATGAAGATCAACTTTAGGATCTGTGTTTTATTTAGTTCTTTTTATGCTTATTCCAATTACCATATACATTAATGTGTAATTAAATTATCTCATAAGTTGATAACTTAGCTTTTGTTACCCATTTGCAACATATCCTACAAATCATTTTTTTTCTAAAGTTGTCACTTAGACTATCCCATGAATTAACATCTTTACAAAGATCACGAGTGGGTCTGCAGTTTCCTTTCGGAGTTTTAATTAGATCTGAAGTCAAGTGCAGGATGTGATGTTGACTCTCGGTAAGATACAACTTGTGATTTTTTTTGTGTTTCATCTTCATGCAGCACCATTAAGCAGCAAGTTTGACATTTGCATATCGAAAGAACAGTTTTCCAGCTATCTGACTATGGTACCTTACTTGACTCAAAAGCTGGTTCTTACTGACCTCTGTTCCTGTATGAGGAGAATTATGAAAAAGGAATGTGAGCACCTAACTCATCACTGTAATAGCTACACATAACTCTTCATCATTTGAATATTTCTCAGAAATTATTTTCTTACATTTGAAAATGCCAAAGTGATAGAAATCTGGCATTTAAATCCAAGTCTGTATAATCTGCCTGCGTGTCTGTCTATTGGCCTGTCTTTTTGTCTATCTATTCTAACATTCATTCACCCTAATGATCAGTCAGTCTATTTAGCAATTGATCTATCTATCTATAAATTGTAGTTTAATACATCTTTGACCTGACTGTGGTCTATGGTACAACTACTGTGAAGACAGTCCCGCTTTTCCAGACTTTAGTTAATTCTAAGTTTTTATTTACAGCATCAAAGCGATAGTAATTCTGAACTGCTACCATATCTTTTGTTACTTCACAGATGGTCTATGTACATTAATCATGTCAACAATTTCTGTTTTGCTTATCTACCACCTGCAGTATTTTTCCATAAGAAATAATATGAGTTGCAGTGGCCTTTAGAAAATCAGACAGATACAGAGAATAAACTGCATTGAGAATAAACTGCATTGTAAAAAAAAAAAAAAAAAAAAAAAATCTATGTCTTCTGCATAACTCAGACTCTAAAACAATCACAAGGACACTGGTTAGACTATATGTGTAGTGAATTACGATATGGAATAAAATGTCATATTTAACCAGTATGGATTTTGTACTGCTTAATATCAAACATTTCCATCAAACTTAAGATGATATTTTCGCAGGTAAACCTAATTTCATATGTTTGAAGGGAAATAAATTGTTTGACATTTTTCTCACTTTAGAATGAATATACTGCTACATTTCTTTCAGCATGTTCACAGTGGGAGTTCAGGCTATAATCAGCCACTGTCGAATATAGCACACAGAAACTAAAGCTGTTTAGTTTTAAGCTGCAATTACTAGACATCATGCCTAAACCACATTATGCATTGTATCACTGCTTAAAACAACACTTTAACAGCAAATTATGTATTTAAATAATCTGACAAGATATTTGTTTGGTATTTTGAGGTACAATTAAAAAATAAATCACCAATCCAGAACACTCACATACAGACATGCTCCCACCCACATGTATGCATTCATCCAGACACAATTACCCTCACATGCACTTCATTTGAGTAAAGGTCTCTTCTACCACAATACAAGTCTTTTTTCTGTTCTGCCCTGCAAAAGAATAGTTGATCCCCATTGAAATATTTTATCAATAATAATAATAATAATAATAATAATAATATGGTCATACTTGGATAAAATTGTGCTTATATCAAATATAATCAGTTATATTATTGTTCCTCATTATTTACTGTCAAGATATTAACACGTAGCAATGACTGCAATATCCATGCTCCTGATGACTTCATTTGTCTCTGCTCCTTTGCTGTTTTCTGTCTCTATCCATGAGGTCATAAAATAACTATTTTGCCATTGAAAGTACTCTTAGGGGGACAAATTATGATGTCTCAAGAGATTATGAGTTGAGCTAGGGAGTAATTTATTGAGGCAGATGTTTTGGCACCGAATCTTATTGTAAATACCGTGGATTCAGAAGTAATTACTGAGCAGTAGAATGTGTATGGAGTATGGTTTGACCTTTGACCTGTATTTCCCACACACTTTTGAAGTTTTATGCGAACCACCAGTAATTTTAACTCTTCCCAGATGAAGTCAATGAACATAATTCAGAAAACTTCACTTGCTGGATGAGGGGAAGGCAAAACTCTACAATAATCATGTCAATGAAAAATACATGATAACTCATTGCAAACAGGTGTGTATATTATACCCTGCACAGTGCCTGCATTGCAAGCATGACAATGTGATATAGATTATGTGCTGCACAGATCCTGTGCAATGATTACATGTATCATTTGCATACTTTGAAGAGTCTGCATGATGAACATTTCCAGGAAGTTTAAATTACACCTTGTACAGAACCCGAGAAACATATTTTTAAAATATTTTTTACACCATCTGCAGATTCTATGCAGCAAACATATCTGAGATTATACACACTACAACCTGTACAGAACCCATAGAATTAGTACATGGATGAAATACTGTAGAGAACCTGACTAATAGACATACCTATGAGATATCTAATGTCTCAGTACAGAGTCTGTATAATAGACATGTTTATGAGCTATGCATTCTACCTTCTAAAATTCATGCATTTAATATATAATATAGGCTGTACAGAGCCTGAGTAATAAACATATTTATGAGAGATATAAATGATCTCCTGTACAGAGCCTGAGCAATGAATATGTACATGAGATACACATTATACCCTGTACATGGCTTGTGTAATAAGCATGTCTATAAGACATGCATTATACCCTGTACAGACTCTGTGCAATGAATATGTGCATAAAATATATGGTATACCTTGTACAGGGCATATATATTAAATGCCTGCGATTTACATTGTGGCCTGTACAGATCATTTGCAATGAATATGTGTGGAATTTGTACTGTACACTGTACAAGGCCAGTATTCCTTGTACAGAGCTTGTAAAATGATTATGTGCATGATATATAGAATATAGCATGTGCAGTGTATGCGTAATAAACATGACTTTGAGATATACATTTCACCCTGTGCAATAAACATGTCTATGAGCTATACTTTATTCCCTGTACAGAGTCTGTGTAATAGATACATTTTTAAGATGTACATTATACCCTATGTAAAGCCTGTACAAGACATATGTGTATGAGATGAACCCTGTACCCTGTAAAGAGCCTGCATGATGAATATGTTTATGAGATATACATTATACCTTGTACAGAGCTTTTGCAATGAGTTCATGCAAGAGATATGAATTATACCCAATACAGGTCTTCTGTAATAAATGTGTCTATGAGATATACATTGCACCACATCCATGGACTCATGCAATGGATATCTGTATGGGATATACATTGTACCCTGTAGATCGTCTGTATGATGAATATGCCCATGAGATGTAGGTTATGCCTTGTACAGACCCTGTGTAACATATAGGTCACTGATGTATACATTTACCTGATAAAATATGGTACAATAAACAAGTCTATGTGATACCCTTTGTTCCTAGAGCAAATTCTGTGAAATAAAGATTTCTTTCATACATAATTTATTCCCTACTAAGAGGTTGTGTAATAAACACATTCCTGACATACATATTGTACCCTGTATAGATCAACAGCAGTGAATAGGGGTATAAGATATGCATTTTACTCTCTAGAGAGTGTGTGTAATAAGTTTGTCTATTTTATACATTCACAAACATGTATATGTGTATCTCTCTCTCTCTCTCTATATATATATATATATATATATATATATATATATATATATAATATATATATATACATAGGTTCATAGGTTGGTACTAGGCTATCAGCCCTAGGGCCTATACAAGCCTAGTCATAACAATTCCCTGGCTATTTCTTCCCACATTATTTATTTCCCTGGACCCCTGTCTAGCAGGGCGACTTATGTGATCCCTGGGGTGAATTTCCTTTCTCCCATCCAATCGTCAAGGTTCCTTTAGTAGTTAAGTAGTAGTAGTTCCTTTAGGTAGTTAAAATCACCCAGTATTAGGGTGTTTGGTTCTATCTTAATATTTTCCAGTATGTTTAGAAAGGTGTAGTGAGAATCTTGGGGTATGATGGGGGATCTATAGCAAGCTACAATTTGGATTGCAGTCGTACCGAGTGTTAGTTGCACCTGGAGAATTTCAGATGCATTGTGTTGGGCAACTAGCCTGGTGGTGTGAATATCCTTGGTGAATATTGACACTCCTCCACCTTTAGTGTTTCGGTCCTGGTTTGGTGGCTGAAAAGTGTGGTAAGAGTTGTAGCCTGATATTGCAGGGGTGCTCTCTGGAGCCTTGAACCAGGTCTCAGTTACTGCACAGATATCGATGTTCTCTATTTTTAGCAGTGCCTCGAGAGAGTGCATTTTGAGGTTTAGACTTCTAGCATTGAGTAGCATTACCTTCAGATTTTACATGCTTGTACCAGTTACGGTGGTGGTTTTGTCCTTTGAACTTTGCCTAAAAAAGGCACTATAGGGGTGGCAAGAGCCTTAGCCAGTAACCTGAATCCCAGGGGCGACAGGTGCAGACCATCTCTGGCAAAGCATCGTGGTCTATCAATCATGTCGTCCCAGGCAGACAGACACTGGATCCCCTTTGAATGACGCCAGAAGCTTAGCCAATTAGTAAACATAGGTTTACTATCAAAACAATGAAACCACTTACCACGGATATTCACATCCCCTACCCAGAACAACGAATACCATCTGCTCAGAATGTTGATTTTTTTTTTTTGGAAGGAAAGAAATCGACATTCGACACGTAATGAATCACTCACCATCCAAAAAAACATATACGCATATCTACTGTTTTGCACACCCCCTGCTAATTATATATTCTAACTCCAAGATCAGTGCTGAAAATGGCAATTTTCCTGAGCCGCACTGTAGTGCAATCTAATTAAAAGCACAGACGATCAAAACTGCAACCAAAAACTACATGTCAAGGTTTCGGAGTTGACAGGATTTGCGGTCACAGTTTTGCATTTTTGCACCCTTACCTTTGACCTTCTGACACACGGTAAGGTAAGGTTCACTATTTTGATAGTAAACCATATATATATATATATATATATATATATATATATATATATATATATATAAATTCTATCACGTATGATTAGGCTATTTAATGTTGTGCTGAAAACACCGACAAAATACATAATTATGAAAAATATTGAACTAAAAAGATCAACAAAGGAAAACTATTTCTTTTCCAGATCTGAACACTAACACCCTCCATAACACTAGTGTAAAATTCATCTGAATAGTATCTGCATTAAGGGAAAGTGTTTATTAAGGTAAGGTGTAGGGTTAGAGTTGGGGTAAGGGGCAGCTTTATGGTTAGGGTTAGCATTCATTAATAAGGTAGGCTGGGAGGCACTGCCCCCTACAGCACCTTCATAATAGGTGCTAGCCATTTCCCTAATACTGTCCCTTCCCCCAACCCTACACCTTACCTTAATAAAAACCTTGTTGTAACACTGATACTACATATGACACTCTCAGACATGAACACGCACGAATACAAAATGACAACACTATATTCAGCTCCTTACCTTAGCCTTACTGTAACTGTAATATACACACATAAACATACAAAATCTATCCCTCACATATCGCCGACCCTATCCCTAAGCCAATAACACATGCACAAACACTCTAACCCCCTGCAACCCTACTCATCTGTCTCGATGAAAGACCAAGAAATGGAGAGGTATGGAACTGTGTGTTAACGAAATTTTCAAAAAAAGGAAAGAGAATTAAATTATTTTAATTCTACTTAAATATTTGAGTTGCACTTAGTGACCTGCTTGGTTATTCTACTTTGTTCTTTTCTGCAGTTACATCTGTTTGCATATTTTAATTTGTTCTGGGACCCTTAGTCTTGTTCTGGGACCCTTAGTCTTATATTTTAATTAGTAACTTTGGGAAGACCGTGTTTCTGCATTATTCTGGACTTTTATTTCCACAAGTAGAATTACTTTTAAAAGCAGTTTGTTTGCATTTTAAACCCTGCTGGCCCCCCATAGTCTTGCAGTTTAATTCACAGTTGTGACAGGACTAGATACTACTGCCAGATTTTGAGCCTTAGTTATTTATTATTGCATTTTTTTCAATAAACAGTGTTACTGGTAAATTTCTGCATAGTCTGGTGCCTTAAAATGTAGAAAGTTAATAGTGAGGGAATTGTCTCTGCTCCAATTTGTGCTTCAGTCTTTTTATATTCTGCTTTGATTTTACCTTCTTAAAGTTGCATTTTGGGTATGCCCCATCCCCCACTAAGACATTGGAGCTAAGTTTCTGAAAGAGCTCCAATACTGTCTTTATTTACTTAGATGCCTCTCCAGCTAGCCTGCTTGTTATAAAGCCATGTCTCTTGCCACCACCACTTACGATAATCTGGTTTCTAAAGTCCCTCCTTCTCCTCTTTCATTGCTATTGCCTTTTGTGTAAGTTATTTAAGTGCTCTTCTCACCTGTTGTTTTCCATAGATCCATGACACTGAGTGCCCAACCAAGAAACCAGTATTGCTCTCGAGTAAATGTCTTTTACTGAATATTGTCTCCTATTCATTTTCCAGGAGCTCAGAAAGGCTTGGAGTCCTAGGCTGCACTCCAGAAGATTTTACTTTTATCCATTACCATCTAGACAAAGTACCTTTGACTGTTAAATTGCACTTAAGTTAGTCATTACGGTTCCTGCTTTTATGTGTGCATTTCACTGATTTTTGGTAAACAAATGCTCTTCCTCTTAGTGTTACTGCTGTAACACTGTCTTGAATTGTGATAGCTTTGCACTTGTTAGTCTCTTCTACTACATTTTTACATTAGGGGGACTGAGTTTATTCATCTTGTGACAAGAGGTGATTGCCTGATCTGTCTGAGTTGGGAAATATGCAAAAGGATTCATAGTGCAGTCATTTTATTGGCCAGAAGGCTCATTAGTTAGTTTTCTGTTTTTTTTTTTTTTTTTAATGTGCTGCTATAAATCTTGAGCGATTGTGTAGGTTTGCAGTGCCCTGTATAGTAGTAAACACTTAGAAAGTGAATTTTCTCTGTATACCAGTCCATAAAACAGTACCCTGTAAAATGACAATACAGTGCAAATACCTTGTGAGCCGACAAGTTCGGAGCAGCTAGTTGGGAATTAGTTGGCAATACCTACAGATTTAGTAGACTTCAGTATTGTGTAAACATTAACATTTGTAGAATTTAGTGGTGTTTAACATAATCTGCTCCAATAATGCACCCTTATTAGTCTGCACCAACAAAGCACCCTTAATAGTCTTCTAACCCCAATAGATCATCCCCTTGTAGCTCACCAATCAAAGGCTAGATAGCATAGATATGCAGTTTCCTAACTTCTGTGCAGCCAGCTTGGTGGATATGGGCATCTTGAGACAACGTATCAGTTGTCTCATGTTTACTGCCAACCACTTAATCCTTAAAGAAGCAGACACAGTGTGCAAGAGGTGTACTTACACAATACTATTGGAGGTTAAACTCTCACATTGAAGTGTACATCTGGTTGCACATAACACTGCCCTTACATAACATACAACACACACACAGAATAACATGCTGAGGCACTTAAAAACAATTTTTCTAAACAACAAAGATCACGCAGACCACCTGTTGTCAAAGCTATACATCAGCAAGCCCAAAGGCAGTCATAAAAAACAACACCTAACACCACACATGTTGTCACTCTAAGTGGAGACCCAAACAGTAAGCCTCTAAGGCAAGCAAACATACTTCCCAGGACTCTCATTATAGGGGCCTCCATTATAAGATATACTGATGCACATCTAACCAGGCCGAACAAGAAGATAATGTTTAATTGCTTATCTGGAGCCAGGAGCCATCAAATCATGCATGTACTCAAGTCATTACACTACAGGTACCAGTATGATTCGATGTGAATGACCTGAGATGTACTCGCTGAAGTATATGAAGAGAGACATGATGGAGTTTTCAGACTGTCTCTCAGGTTGGTACAAGTCTAGTATTGAACAGCAAATTGCCATCACCGAAGATGATGCCACAATATGAGAAAATGATTGATTTCAACAGCTAGTTCTATCTGTGGTGTCATTCTAAGGAGATCCTGTATTTTTCAGCTTGGGAGGAGTTGGTTAACAGACCACATTGTTTTACCAAGGATGGTCTGCACCTTTACTTTCTAGGCTTTTGAATACTGGCTAAAGTTTTATCTACCCCATACTGCCTTTTTTTAGGCAATGCCAAATTGAAAAAACCTTTAAAACACAGCAAAATCAATTCAAATGAATCTCAAGATGTTAACTGCGCAATTCCAGGAACCTAAATAAAAAAAAGAAAAATACATTCCCTTCAATTTAACGTAACTGGATATACTGGTAAATCATAAAAAAGGCTCTCAGAAGTCACTCAGTCAGGATTTATTGTCCACAAGAACACCAAAAAATAAACGACAATACTTAAAATGACAGTACAAAACATAGTACTACGTTTTGTACTGTCATTTTAAGTATTGTCGTTTATGTTTTGGTGTTCTTGTGGACAATAAATCCTGACTGAGTGACTTCTGAGAGCCTTTTTATGACATTCCCTTCAATCCCTCCTTACCCTTGAGAATATAGACATCTGTGCAGTTACCGAGACATGGTTTAAAGCAGCAGAAGCTACCCTTGCAGAGCAAGGTTTCAGTGCCTTCCACACTTTTAGACTGGTAGTTGCACAGACAAGGGCAAAAGAAGGAGGTGTCTCAATACACATCAATAGAAAGCATACCTCTAGGGTGGCCATACAGCATGACATGTTGGACTTCTTTCACATGCAGATCACCACAGACAAAATCTCATATCATATCCTAGTCTCCATGTCCCAAGAAGCTAACAATCCATACTTGGACCTACTGGAGACACTTACCATCTAACCTAACACCTCACTCTTGGTAAACTTTAATTACCCCTTTACAGACTGGGAATCCTACATGGCCTGTATAGACACAGAGATTCCTGGACTTCATAAATACAAACACCCTTGACCAAATAGTGAATTTACCCACAACAGGCTACAACATACTGGATCGTGTGTTTTCAAATATGAGAGGATGCTGCACCCCCTCCAATCCTTCCTGATAAAGTCTGACCATAAGGCTGTCTTCTTCTAAATCAAAAACAACTCTGTAATCCAATTAAAACTAGTAACAGTTAGGACACTATTCCATAGCAAATTACCTTTTCTTAAGTGATGTTTTGTCAAAATTCAGTGCCCTTCCAAATCCAGAGTATACAGCGGGATATGTTGATTTGCTCTGAGAGACTCTGTCGAACCACTTTGATGGATGCCTAGAGGCTGTTGTTCCTACCAGAAGTAAGCTCAGGACTAGCCCCAGAAAGAAACTGCCCTGGTGGCAGCACAAATTAAACAAGCTATACAAAAATAAATAAATAAATAAATAAATAAAAACAATGTGGCAAAAATCAGAAAGGGCAATTCCCATAAAGATAGAAACTCCCTCGTCAAAGTAAATAGGCAGCTAAGAGGGCTATTAGGTCAAGCAAAGCCAGCTTTGAAGTTAAGAAAGCCTCCCAGATGAAAGGTAATCATAAGGCATTCAACATCACACAGCAGTGTGCTGAGCTGGTACTTAATGGTGCATTATTCACCAAGCCTACCGATATAGTAAACCTGTTAGCAGACAAAGTCAGTTCCAATTTTACCCCCCCCCCCGCTCCCAACTATCCCCTCAAAAATATCCTCAAACATAACCCCTACAACTGTAACTGAATAGTCTAAAATATGACTATCAGGACCTCTGGAGCCACTAATTAGCTACAGTCTTAAAACAGGCTTTGTACTACATGAATGGAGGATTACAACTGTCATCCCCCTTCATAAGGGAGGACCTTCAACAGATCCTGGAAACTAAAGACCTATTAGTCTGAATAGTATTATTTGCAAACCCATATAATTTTCATGGAAATTATTATATGAGATGTAGGAGACCTCTAGACACTGGATCTATCCTAGCATGGGTTTGTCAAAGGAAGGTCTTGTTTACTGAATCTGGTAGACTTCTTTGAAAATGTCACTGAGGCAATGGATGGGAGAAAATGGTGCATACTGCCTACCTAGAGCTGGCTAAAGCATTTGATACAATACCCGACTCAGGCATTGTCAAAAAAGCTTATGGAACTATGTATAAACCCCTTAACAACATGCTAGATATCAGATCTGGGAGGTTAGAATCAGTGATGCCACATCCAGAAAAAGGCCAGTCTGTGCTTGGCCCACTCCTCTTTGAGATCTACTTCTCAGATGGGAAAGCCAGTGTCAAAAGACTTTGGCTGATCATGTTTCCTAGAGATGATTGCAAACTGGGAATAGTCATTGAATCCCCCAAGATTAGGACACCCTTCAGGAAGGTCTAATATAGACAAATACTTGGTGCCAGAGCCATGGCTTAAAACTCAGAACTAAGAATGGCCTCAAGCTAAACGCCAAAAAGTGTATAGTCATCCCCTTTGGCAAAAACAAAGTGCCCACAAATTACCACATAGGTGGTAATCCATTAAGTACAGAAGAAGTAATTAGGGACCTGGGGACCCAAGTTGATAGCAGTCTCTCATTTGACAACCACGTGGCCAAAGTGGTTAGAAAAACATTTTATATAGCCCACCTAGTCATGAAGGGATTCACATCTAGATCAGGGGAGGTCATCATGCCTCTTTATTCATCCCTCATCAGGCCCATAATTGAGTACAATGCCCCTTTTGGGATGTACCTTACCAGACACCTGCAGCAACTGGAAAGACCCCAAAAGTACCTCACCAAGAGGATCAAAGGGCTCAAACAGATGCCATATGCTGCCCGGTTAAAGAAATTCCAGCTCTACTCAGTGGCATACCACCTGTTCAGGGGCGATCTGTGCCTGAAGTATAAAGCCATGTCCAACCCGGAATTAATGGACATGCTGCACCTCAGAAAATCCAAATCCCATCGAGCTACGTGCTCGAGAGACTTGAACCTCAGCACTGAAATAAATAGGACATGCTGGAGGGACAGATTCATAACCCAGAGGCTCCCTTTCACTCTGGAATAAAATCCCAGTCCAAGTTAGGCAGAGTCCCTCATTGACTCTCTTCAAGAGGAATCTTGATGAGTGGATGGGAGATTGTAGGTTTAACCTGGGTATCACTTCTCTGTCACTGTTAGACAGAGGCACAGTATACTAACCTCGAAAAAGGGCATAGCAAAATTAATTTAAAATGGGTGGTGAAAGCCAAACACATTCTGGCTAGGCTTATAAATGCCCTGGGGCAGATAGCCTAGTATGAACCTATGAACCTATGAACCTATGAAGTACCTTTTAGGAAGTCTGGCACCCTGGTTAACTATGTCATCAATAAAATGCCCTTAAAAGTTGATTCACTAATTAGGGATATGGGAACTCATTTAGATAGTAATGTAACCTTTAACCAACGTGTGTCCAAGGTAGTAAAGAAAATCCTTCTATGTTGCTCAGCTTATAAGTAAGGACATGGTATCTATGTCCAGAGAGGTCATCATACGACTGTACTCAGCCCTCATCTGACCCATCATAGAGTATAATGCCTTCTTCAGTATGTACCTGACACATGCAGCAACTGGAACATCCACAAAGGCTCCTTACAAAAAGAATATGGGGAGTAACACGATGTCCTAAACCCATCACCTCAAATCCCATTCTCTTTACTTCGTATCATACAGACTTCTGAGAAGTGATCATACAGGCAGCCCTGGACTCTGTTTTGATGAATCTTTTGCACATTCTCAAAACAAACAGCATCAGAGCTACTACATTAAAAGACCTAAATTTGCTTGCAACATATATAGGATATGTTGGAGCCACAGATATGTTTCTCAGAGAATTCCCATTCTCTGGAACAGGCTCCACATCCATGTGAAGCAGAATTCCTCCATATCCCTATTTAAGCGCAACTTGGACCAATGGATGGATAATAGGAACTTCATCCTGTGGTCTGACTCCTATATCTCTGATGGACATAGGCAGTCAGTAAATCACCTGCTATGTAAATGAAATTTGTGTGTCACATGTGGGTTACACAGCCAAGCTTAATAAGAGCCCTAGTGGTCATTAACATATGAATACCATCAACATTTGAACCACTCGGTAGTATCCATGCTATTGACAGTAAAACCATCCCTGCATTTGTTGACCAAATGTATGTTCAACAAAATACAGGGGACCCATATATGTTATTCTCTATACAGAGCACATGCAATGATTATGTGCATGTGATACACATCCACTGTACAGAGCATGTCTATGAGACGTATATTAAATTCCTTACAGAGCCTGTGTAATAAACATATTGATAAGATATAACTATTACTCTGTACAGGACTAGTGTAATAAACATGTCTGTGAGATACATTATACTGTCTACATTGCCAGTGGAGTGAATACATGCATGAGATGCACATTGTATGCTGTAATGAGCCTACACAATTACTATGTTTGTGTGATATACATTATAGCATTTAGAGATCCTATGTAATAAACATGTGTATGGCACACATTGTACCCTATTATGAGTCTATGTGATAAAAATGTCTATGAGATATACATTACACCCTGAACAAAACTTGTGTAATAAATGTGTGCACTCACACATGCATGTGTGTGTTTGTGAGATACAAATTATACCCCATGAATATGTCAGGACCTGTATAAAAATATGGCTGTAAGATCTATATTGTGCTTTGCAAATAGCTTAAATGATGAATATAACTATGAGTTAGAGGTTGTTGCCTGAACAATGAATATGTATATGAATATGCATTATACCTTGAACAAAACCTGTGTTATGAACATGTTTTTGAGATAAACATTATACCCTGACTGATCCTGTGCAATGAATATGTGTACAAAATGTACGCTGTATTGCATAAACTGCTCGTGTGATAAACATGTCCATGAGATATACATTATACCCTGACTGTCCTTTGCAATGAATATGTGTACAAAATGTACATTGTATTGCATAAACTGCTAGTGTGATAAACACGTCCACGAGATATGCAATATACACTGTATGAAGCCTGTGTTGTAAACATGGCTATGAGATATTAATTGTACCATTGAAAGAACATGATTGACCTTTAATGATCAGAACTTGTTTTTGTCAGTTAAGGACAACTCTTTCATTGTGAAATTTTCCTCATCAAAGACAGCCAAAAATTCTAATATAATATACCCAGCAGCAAATTGTTTGTTTGTTTGATCTTCAGAAAAACATCTACTTAAGAACTACATTGGTCATACTCCATATTTTGAGAAGGGTGTTGTAGCATGACAGGTGTCAACAGATGTCATGTTGAAAAGATTGGACAAAAATATTAATAATGCAGATGTTGAAAAAGCTATATACAGACACTGATTTTGTAGACCTTGCAATTTTTTTCTTCATGTTTTTCCTTTGTCTTGCTCTCCACTGACCATTGGTCTTGTTTCTCCATCCTTTGGCATGTTTGCTTTTTATTGAGTTATGTGGTAACCAATATAACTCTTCACCAGCTAATTGCCAAGTGCATAATGGTCTTTAATACCTCCTGGGACTGGGTCAGTCATATAAACCGCAGTGTGTGGGGCAGACATGGTTTCATTATGCCATTGGTGGTGCTGCATCATACCCTGCAGATGTTCATGTAAATCATGCTACGTGAGTAAGCATGGTACTCCCACGTGTCACGTACCTGAGTTTGTATGCTCCCTGCTGTGCAACACATATGCCAGCATGCTGTGTTCTACTCAACATATGTGTAAGGTAAAATACCACCCCTCTGTGCAGCACAAATATGAGATAGCAGTCTCATCTACAAGAGAAACACATATGTGAGGTGGCATGTTCCCCTCTGTGCATGACATGGGTGAGCTAGCAACTTCCCTTATGCATAGCATATATGTATGGTATTAAGGTCCATTACATACATCACATTTGTGAATTATCACGCTTCCCTCTGTGCAACACATGTGCAAGTTGTTATTTATTTGCTTACTTACATATTTGACATTTGTTGACTGGAAAAGTCCAACTGGGTATGAGCCCATTTTCAGAGGAGGCCCGAGGAGAAAAGCTACATAGTACACATTAAACAGAACAAAAAAAAAATCGAATAAGACAATAACAAAGTAGTACAATGTGTGAATACAATAAAAGAAAATAAGCAAAATATAAAACAAGCAACGAAGGTGACCATATGTTATATACAAGATAGAAGAGAGTTCCTAATGTACATGTTACATAATGATGTACGAAAAATATATAACATAATAAGTAATAGGTCGTAAAAGTCATATACTCTTTCTGTCAGGAGAATGAGGTAGTAAAAGTCAGTCATAAATTCTGGGAAAGATAAAGGTTAGTGGAAGAATATAAAGAAAGGACAGCAGAAGGCTAAGGGATTAGAGAGGTGAGGGTAGAAAGTAGGTAATGCAGGAAGGGAAGTAGGATAGATCAAGAGAAAGTCTATTAAGTGTGTGGAAGAAGGGAATAGGAGAGAGTGCTAAGATGGCGGGGAGCATGGGCAGATCCAGTTAACATGCATATAATTCTTCCCTCAGGCAGCACATGTGTGTTAACATGCTCCTCTCTCTTTGTAGCACATATGTGATGTAGCAAGCTCTCCCCTGTGTGGCACAGAGGCAGCATGCTCCTTTTTGTGTGGCACATATATTAATAACAAGTTCCCCTCTTTGTGGTACAGGTGTAAGGTGCAACTCTTCCTTCTGTGCAACACATACATGGGACCAGCATGCTACCCTCTGTGCAGCACATAAAATGGCTGCGATGTTCTGTTCTGGGCAGCACAGGACTATCTGGCCATTCCTTCTGCAAACTGGGAGTCCCTTATGTCTTTACACATGGGTTCTACAAGAAAGTGCTGACTAGCTATATGTAGGCCCCACCATTCTCCAGAAGAGGAGTACTGGTCCCTTCGTTGTTTCATCCTCTATCCTTGGCTGACCCATTTATAATGAATATCATTAATTAAACTCTGGTTGACAGTAAAGAAGGTGAACACCTTGCTTATCTGTCTATAGGTGATGTGTAAACTCTGGGACTTACATTTTAGGTACATATTTTAGTCTACAGGTAGCTCTCAAGCCGGGATATTTGTCTGTAGTTTACTGAAAAAAGAGGGATTGCATTTCCAGGTGGTAAAATAGTTAAGGGTGTGTTGAGTCTGTGGTGGGGCTGTAAGCTGGGCTGCAGGATGGAATTACAGATCTTATTTCATACAGGGAGGCTAACATACCAATGGAAATGTGTGTCTGTCAATGTTATTAGCCTAAAACAAAATGGCACTTGAATGCAGGGGCAGACTGCCTTTGGTGCTGCTCCATTTATTTGGTCTATGATGTTCGCTGGTGTTAATATAAGTAATTACTACAAGTGATCCAGAGACAAAGTAATCTGTTTACACATGTTGGGGTGCAGCTTGATAATTTGCTGCAATGGTTAAGGACATTTTAGCTGAATTTTATCTTACTACTGCAGTTTTTCATAATTAGTTCAGAATAATTTTGCTTGAAAGACTTAAAAAATCTCATAGTCTGTCACATTCAGTACAACCAACTTCTTGTACTGAAAATCACCTTTACTGATCTCTGCTGATATATAATATAAGCAATGTTTGATTGCACAGCAGCAAAAGGTAAGCATGAAGACAAGTCGTATTCCTTTTTTAACTGCTGTAAGAATAATAAACTGAAAATGTGATGCATTGTTAGAGTTTTCTAAGTATACAAACATTCAAAAATGTATTACATTTCAGTTCAGTAAGTGTACTTTATACACACATTTCTTGTTTTTAGAAGTGATATGACTCATATAACTTCTTGCAGAAATACACATTATCTGGAAAAACGAACTGTAGGATACACCACAAGAAAGTCCAAGATTGTACAAACCTTCTACTTTATTCGATAAAACTAAAAACAAAGGATGAGCGCTTTCGCGTGCGCCATGCACGCTTCATCAGATCTACTTGCTAATAATTTTACTTCACTTTATATATCATTTGTAACACACTTAATCATTCCAATCAAACAATCATACAATAAAAATTTTTCTCTAATCGAGAATTAAAGTGACCAAGTGCATTCAAGGTATACTAGCATGTATACTTCTCATTGATGAGAGTGCTCGTCATATAAAATGCTTTAAGCATAAAAACATATATTGCAGAGAATCGCATATTATAAAAAATCTACATGCGTTAGAAATTAGCTAAAAATTTTTGCTAAAAACTAGAAATCCTAAGAACAAGGTTCAAGGTATAAATCAGCACTGTGTATAGCCAGTAACAACACTTACGGGCATTCAAAACCTAAAATGCCACATTCATGTAAATCTGCTGTTAATGTATCATAAAAAACTGTTTCAAGTTATTATACATTTTAAACTGTTTCCTTGAAATAAACTGTTTGCTATGCAAAATGTATTCTCTGTTCAGTTACTATAGACATTCAGAGAGAGTACATCTATGAAATTCAAACGCGTTGTTATATTAAAAACAACTTTGCCTTTCAAAGCATGAAGTTCTTGAGTATTAATATAAAATAAAATGTAATAAACATTTATATAGCGATATTCAATGTTCTGCATACTCAAATTGGTCTCATAAAATTAAAAATCAACACACAATACAAATCGCTTCAGGTGTATGTTATACACATTATTTATTTATGTAGTTATTTATATATTTATTGGCACTTGATTAACAGGAAAATCTGACTGGGTGGGTGCCCATTTTCTGGAGGAGTCCCAGGAAGAAAAGCTCCAAAGTATTACAAAAACATTTTAAGAACAATAATTTTACAATCTTCAAACATAATACAAAAACATCTACAGTTTAAATAATTATACCAGAAAACACATAATGTGAAAACATTGGTTAAGAATATATACAATTTATATGACAATTATGTAATATTTAGAGAAATGCAAGCCTGTTTATAGAGAAATTAAAGGTAAGTTAATATAATACAAACTGGAATTGCAAACTAAAGTGAGAGAAAAAATAAGAGTTTGGCATATTTAGAAAGAGAGTCGGGGAGAGAAATAGACTGAATAAGGAAGTTTGAAGAGAAGGGGGACTAGGGAGGTGTAAGGTATGAAGAGGCACTTGTTCATATTTCAGGATATAGTTTATCCTGGGGTTGAGCAAGAACAGAGATATTTTGGCTAAGAAGTCCTTCAGAAGGGTTTTAAAGGACTGGAGGGAGGGTATTGACCTGATGAATAAAGGTAAGGCATTCTAGACCTTAGAAACATGGTGTGAGTACAGACCATGCTCAGCAGATTTCACACGTTTGTGGACAGAGAGGAGTTTTTGATCACTGGATAATAATGACCGATAGGGAACATAGTTGTGTAGAATGGTATTTAGTGCTGGACAAGTAGATGGATACTGGATAATTTTATAAGTAGTAAGAAGCTTCTATATGTTAGTTGATAAGGTAGTTCTAACCAGTTTAGGCTTTTTAGTGCTGTACAGTTGTGGGTTCTGAAAGGGCTATTTGCTGCAAATTTAGCCACTTTATAATAGCATTAAGTTTTGATTATTGTGATCTCTGGAGGATAGTAAGGATGGAGGACTATAAAACACTAAGAATAGGAGGTAAATAGTGGCAAATGTAGTTTTAGCTGCATTGGTAAGAAAGGTTTTGGTCCTGTAAAGCATTCCTATATTTTGATGGTTTTTATGCAATTTTGTAAATGCAGGTCTAATTTAAAATTATCTCCGCTATCATTCCTAAAAAATTGCTATGAGAAGTGACTTAATGATAGTATTATCACGAAAGAGGATTTTAAATTTTGTTTTTTTCATGAGAGAAGGATTTTGGGAGAAAAGTGTTTTTTTTTTTTTTTTTTTTTTTTTTGGATGAGCATGAATTGTGAGTTACAAAACCATGTTTCAGTGGCTGTTAAAGCATCCTGAGTAATTTTTTAGAGATGAACCAGGTTGCCTGATATGCATGCAAACATATGAGTGTGGAGACATCTGCATATTGAATTAGAGAGGCTTGTGTGTGGAGAGTGTTGGTGATAATGTTAAAAGAGAAGGGGACCAAGGATACAGCCTTGTGAAACACCAATGGTGACTGGGAGGTATGAGGAGAGGGTGGAGTACCATTTTATTCACTCACACCTATAAGATAAGTAACTTTTGAACCATAGAGGGTTGGGCTGAGATGGATGCAGTGAGGACATCTGAATTAGAAGTTTGCTGTGACAATCTGCGTTGAAGGTTTTAAACAAGTGTAGAAATAAGGAGTAGACTAGTTTGCCATTATCTTTAGCTTTATTGACAGTACCTATAAAGATTAGAAGTGCAGTGTTACTGCTATGGAAAGGATGGGAGCCATGTTGTGTGGGGGATGGGAGTTCTTCCTGTAAGAGATGGTTTAGCAATTGTTTTTGTATATATTTTTCAACTGTTTTAGAGAGGAGGAATAAGATTGCTATAGGCCTAAGGTTTATCTGTTGAATTTCTTCCTTTGTGTGGAGGGATAGTACTTTTTTTTTTCCAAAGAAAGGGAATGTGAGATTCATTCACATATGAATTTAATAATCCACATGACAGTACTAGATTATTAATACAACTTCCAGATTGTCTGGAAGAAAGGATACATTAAAGTCTCATGGCTAATAATGCCACAAACATATGCAGCTATTCATAAGGCAAGAGCCATGCCAAATACTTTATTTTATATTGGCAATGTCTTAATAGCAGATTGTTTGCATGGATGCCTTTGGACATTAAAAGTACCTGAGAGAGAGAATAAACAACAGCATCCCAAACAGCTCCATATAATATATAAACCTTCTTAAGCATGACAGGCTGTTTTTGTCCTTTGGATTTAATGCATGTCAGGGTGCATAGTGAAGCATGAAGCTCTCAGAAAAAGTGACTTCTGCATCTGGGAATGTGCATCACTAAGCTGGATGGCGGGATGTTGAGCAGAAGTGATTTAACATAATAATTCATAGATTTTTTTGCATAACTGTTTTTCATTCACATTGTTTCTAATATCTAGCAATGCATACAATTCCAGTCATTATTATATCACATGTGCAAACTGAGTAGGAGATAAAAAAATATATTCTAAACGTTGCTATTCCTCTTATTGTCAAGTAACAAAAGGTAACTGAAGAGGAAGATTGGAAAGCATCCTGGCAAGTATTGCTGAAAAAAAAATCTGACAAAAAATCTAGGTTTTCAAGAAACATGCTAAGCCACAAAACCACTGTAAAATATCTTGATTTCAGTATGCATTTCACCAAAGCATTAAGTATAGTTCTCCTTTAACCAAGCACACAAGTAAATGACTTGTCCTGCTGTAGCCCATTTACACCTGTCATTCACCACAGCAGTACCTGATCTTTACATAGTAAGCTGATAGAATATTTATTACAGAATATTGGAATTTAAGCATTTGCATAATTACATTGGAAGAATGTTAATCTTCTTATGCATAAAGGAAGAACTCCTGTGAAGGTGAGGTGAAGCTTGTCCATCTGTGCAATGAAATTGTACAGGCCGTGCTGATGTACTCCTACTTATGGGAGTATTTTATTTCATTAGTAAAAACTGTAGAAATTAAAACTTTGTAAATGATGTAAGTTTTCAGTGCTTCATTTGACCTTCTCATAAGCATGATGTCTTTATAATTATTATTATTATTTTCCAGGTTTTAGGTATTATATATTTCAGTGGTCCTACTTAGTGTTGTCATTAATTAGATGCCTGCAGAGGAGTTCATTCATTTTTATTTAACACATATTAGTCATTCAGGCAAATGGTCTTCTAACCCATATTCATTGTAACTCCAGCATAACCCAACCTTGGCCTCCTTTGCTCTCAGACATATTTATATCATTTAATAATCTAATAAAAATAGACCCTTTTGGATATGTCATATAAATATGTCACATAAACTGTTTATGCAATTAGAATATCTCTCTACAGTCAAGACAGTTTACATACAGAATGAAAGAGCTGATTTACATCAGTACATCACCTTGTTTCATGTTTGCTATCAGCCAGGCAAATTTTATAGCCTCTAACTGTTCTTTTTATTTAAAATAGAGAAAGGTGAGGCTGTGAACAGCTTGTAGAAATATCATCCAGTACCCTGACCATTCTCTTTAACTGGCCCCTTGTGTTTTCTTTTCATATTTCTGGTGTGGTAAATTTGGTTTGCCATGTTACTGGTGGTGGTTCATTCATTAGTGATAGTGTTCAAAGTCCAATAAGTTGCCTAAATGCATTACTATCAGTGCATACCTTTCAACTCTTCAGATGTCTACATCATGTCCAGATATTTGCTTCATATTTTTGGTCTGATCTTGATAAAATTTGTGATTTTCTGGCAAATTACTGAGGATCTAAGTCAATAAATAATGACATGCATTTGTTTTTCAGACTTCATATCTTTCAGAAAATACATGTGAACAGAAATCTAGTTATAGCATCCTTCTGTCTTTATAAGATCAATATTTAAAGTCTGTCCCTATTTCTGGGTCTTTGCCTCCCAACCATTATTCTAGAGTTTGATCAGATTTCTTGCACTAAGAAGCTTAGAGGAAAAAATGTACCAAGCTAGAGCCTTAACTGAGTAAAACCAAAACCAAATATATTGGAAGGCATGGGTATTTATAGAGGAAGCACTGCTATGTCCTTAATGGGTCATTTCCATATATAACCCATGGGCATCCACTACAGAACCCCCAGCACTCAACCTCAGCCCTCTGAGACACAGTAGTTAAGTTTGAGATCTTTGCATTGAAAGAGCAGATTTTAACCAAACTATAACTTCCTAACCTTAAGCTAATGCAGGAAGACATGAGGAGCTCCACTGAGCAGGACTTCTCAGCCCCAACTAGGTGATTCAAACCTTCATTTCTGCCTGCGATAAAACTTTATAAAACCTAGGAGCATTCTTCAAACTTCTACACCTGCAACACTGCAACGTTTCTTTACAGATAGACCTGAAACCTATCATGAACTCCTAAGTGCTAGAGAAGCTACTGAGGTGGACCCCTACCACATGCACTCAACCAGCAAGCACTTTGTGCCAGGATAATGATTCCTCGACCGCATGCATCCTTTAATACCATTAACAAACTGTGATCTTTCCACTGGAGTTCAAAACTTATCCCCCCTCTTCAAGAAGCAATCAGCCCTAAGGTACAAGGCCCTCCTACTGATGGAGACCAGGAGAGCTCCAGTTTGACTACCCCTGAAGGCTGGACAATTTGTACCACAATACCCTTGCTACAGATGGGAATGGCATACTGTTTTACCAGAGTCACCAACTAGATAACTACTAAAAATCAAACTGTAAGACCCTGGGAAAACACAGCTAAACTATTTTTGATGTAACATATTGGGCTGTCAGCAGATCACATATTTATTGCATTAGAAATAATGCCCCAAGGGGACTTCTTTCTCAGAGCGTTTATATTTGCTGATTTGTTATGCAAGGGGAAGCAGATGCCACATGATTTTATAACTGTGCCTAAGCATTGTCTTACACCTTTTGGCTATTTAGCTGAACAAAGAAGGCCTGCTTGGTAAATTAATGAAACATGCCCCCCCCCCCCCCCTTCCAGGGAATTACTGTTGTAAAAAAATGTTGTCTGTAGTGTTTATTTTTTTGTTATTTCTTGATTCATTCAACAGGCTGACTTTGATAACTAATGCTAGAAGACACAATATGTTTCTAAGTAAATTCCAACAACTGCTAAATTGTACAGGAGCTTGGGTGAGGCTGGTAAACCCCGTTGTCTGTTTTCTCATCCCTCAGAATTTCCTAACTGCTACAAGACAGTACACCATAATAGACTCTGGTCCCTTCTCACATGGAATGTCAGTGGTATGAACAATCCTATTAAAACATGGAGGGTATTCTCCTTTTTACATAGACTTACTCCAGATATAGTTGTCCTTCAGGAGAAACATCTTAACAAGGAGGAGCACAGGAAACTAGAAATGGGGGACATACTATATAGTTGATTTTTTCTTCTACCCCATGGCAAAAAGGGATATCATTATACTATTAGACAAGTACTTTATGTTGGATATAATAGAGAAAAGTTTGGACTATAAGGGATGTTTTGTGGTAATACAGGGCAAGGAGGGACTGGAAACCTTTACCCTTGTCATGATATACTTACCTCCAATGCATAGACCCTCCAAAATTAAACAATCTTTGGGGCTTGTGACTGCCTTTGTGGAAGGAACTACCATTATAATGGGGTACTGGAATACTTCTAATGCCATAGCATATGTATCAGGTGGCCATTGCCAAGCACACATTACCCCACAAGGTAAACTTCTTAAAATATGCTTGGCATCAGTGGGCTGAATAGATATTAGGGTCATAGGTAGATCAGTAGCAGCTGATCCAATTTATATTTATTATTTCCCCAGAGGTAAACTCTGTTCATGCATTGACAGGCTCTACAGATCAAAGAAACTATCACACACCCAATCAAAATATCAGATTATGCCACAGTATAGGCTTCGCTACAGGAGGTTCCCAACACACCTTTTTGAACAGAAGTCCTATACCAAGTGGCTGACTGATTTATTGAAAATACAGCTAGCCAAACTGCAGAAGGTAACCACACAGGAGTGGGATGTCTTTAAAGCCCCTCATAAGCAATCAATACAGCAACATGCCAATCAAACTAGAGCAAAAGCACATCAACACTATAAAAGCTTACCAATGGACTTGTGTGCACTTCAGCTGCATCAAGCATCCAGGACTGAAGGGGATATGAGCAGAATCAGGGAAATTAAATTAGAAACGCAAAACAGGATGAATCAAAAACTTCTACTCTATAAAATGGCCATCAAAAATATTATATATATTTGCAAACACCTTGAAAACCCTTAGAGCACTCACATTTAAACACAGGTAACAATCCGTAAAGAGAATGATAACACAGTTTTGGGATGTTCCACAAAAACAGTGGACAATTACCTCAGGTGTCACATACTATGCACAGCTTTACATCTCAGAAAACCAGGAGCCCCATGAGGCTGAGAGAATGGAAAACTTCCTAAATGGGATTACTTACAGGGAAGGTCTTACGGCCCCCATTTCTGAGTACGAGATACAAGAAATTTACAAATCCCAAACTCTAGAGAAGTCCCCAGGATCCCATGGTATTCCATGGGATATTTGTAGATTGTCCAAAGATGAATTATTAGGAAAAATGAAGATCCTGATGAATAAGGTGTTGGAGGGGGAAGTTCCACCCTCATCCTGGAAACAAGCAGTTACTGTCCCTATTTTTAAAAGAAGGCAAGAACACAAAACTTCCCACATCTTGTCACCCAGGATCTATACTGAATTATGATTACAAAATGTTTATTGCAAATTTACCGTTTCTTTCAACTCTAATCCACATTGACCAATGTGAATTCATAGAGAAATATCAAACATTTGACAATATATTATACATTACGTGTATTCTGGGAGACACTCCCTATAATCGGTGAAGTCACTCCTGCTCTTGAGTTTGGATGCAGAATATGACTTTGATTAGAATGTTATATTCTTTAACATGTATTGAGAAAAATGGCCTTCCCAGATTTGTTTATAACCCTTTTACAAATCTTGTATGAAGACAACACCAGCAGTGAAAACACCAGCTGGGTTGTCCCCCTCTTTTACGATGACAAGAGGCACTAGACAAGGCTACCCAATGTCTCCCTTGCTATTTGTACCAAGGAGTCCTCAAGAGCTAAGTTTCTCTTTATTTGCAGATGACATTCTGCTAACATTAGTAGACCCAGAAAGAGATTTAACACCTGTTTTTTTGCATACTAATAAAATAATTTGGTCAATTTGCAGGCTACTCTGTTATTGCTCTTAATATAACCTTTCAGCAGGAAGTGAGAGACAATTTCCTCTTTCTACATAATTTGAATAAATTAAAATACCTAGGAGTGTGGATTATGGACACATGGCAACAGCCAGTCTTTTTTACTTATCAAGAAATACTTAGCAAAGTAATAGCCCACTCCACTTACTGAAAAGGAAATGACTAATTTTGGATCTTGATCAGAAGATCTAAGTGATAAACTGGCGCATCCTTTCCCTTGTGGTATACACAATGCAATAATTGCCTCCCCACCAAACCCTATCTTGTCACAGATTAACAAAGCCACCCTCTGGGAGGGTAATCTCCCTTGGGTAGCATGGGGAAAAGCTGGCATTGCCTGGGCCCCTGGGAAGATTATGAGTCTCCGATTTTCAACTATACTGGAGAGCACTTGATCTCACCATTGTATCGAAGGTATTATCCAAAACATAAAATTCAGCATGGAAAGGCATGATGTTATCTAAATGCGCTCTTCCACCCAGATCTGATTATCTGGATAAAATTATAGTGAAACAAACCCCTCGTGCTCACTCAGTGCCCGTGAAACCACTTTTACAACAGTTAGGCTTTATGTTTAGAAGCCCTGCCTTTAGTTACCTGAAAAATCTCATCTTCCAGACTGGATACCTCCAAGAATGAAGGCAAGATTCTTTGTCAACTGGCAACTGGATGAAAATGGGAAATACGTTGAGTTATTGGTAACAAATGATACCAAATGTTGGAGAGTGGGAAGATACTAGAGAAGAATGATGTTAAAGCAAAATATGGCCTGCCCCAGATCCTCTGCCTCACATATCAGAGATTAAGGTCAACGTTAAAAAAATTAGTTTTGAGGGAAACTGATTTTGGTCAATTAATTTACCATCACAGGGATGAACTTGTTATGGGGCACCAAAAGTATCTAGATATTACAGGGTCATGATGATCCTTAAATATGCAAGCAATAATGCCTGACAGGGTGTGTGTTAATGTGTAATTAATGCCCTCTACACCCTTGGAAGGGCATTAATGTCCTCCAGGGTATGTGTTAATGTGTAATTACTGCACTTAGAGAATGGGTTCTCTGTAAAATTGTTGTGTTTTACTTGCTTATTTATTTTTTAAGTACTGTATTATTTGTTTTATATATTTTTAATGTAAAATAGTTCCTCCACCTAATGTTTCAAACTTGCTGTACTATATGTTAATGGTATTGGAGGAAGCATTTTACATCAGACATATATAAAAAATAATAAGCAAGTGAAAGACAACGATTTTACATACAGCCCATGTTCTCTCCCATACACACATACAGTCTCTTCTCCTTTCACAAACATACACAGTTTCCTTTGCTTTCATACACACATTCACTCACACAAGATCGCTCTCACTCTGTCACAATCTCTCTCACAGACACACACACACACACACACACACACACACACACACACACACACACACACACACACACACACACACACACACAGTCCTCTGCATTCATACATGCATTGAATCAAACAAGAATGCTCTCTCTCTCTTTCTCTCTCGATCTCTCTCTCTCTCACACACAGTCTCTTCTCTTTTCATACATGCATTTTCTCTGTCACTGTCTCGATCTCTCTCTCTCTCACACACACACACACACACACACACACACACACACACACACACACACACACACACACACACACACACACACATGCACACATGCAGAAACATAAAGACACACTTTTCTGTTTCACTCGATCGATTGCTCTCTCTCTCTTACTCACGTACATGCATACACTCCCACACACACGCTTTTTTTCCTTTTTTTTTCTTTTGCACTCACTAAACAGCAAAAGCACTGCTTAGCAAGTGTAAAATAATGGTGGCTGTTCAGTTTTTCTCAGTCCGAGCCCCACAGCAGCTTGATAAGCTGCCGTGAAGTGGTGGACTCTTTTCTCACCAGACGTTACTTGTACATTAATACCCAGGGTACTGATATACAGTAAGCCCATTCTCTAATTATTAATAAAAAAGTCTAAGGCAAGCTAGGAGGGCTCCCTGAATATTCAGATAGACTTGAAGAGCTGGATCAGTTACATTAAATTATTATATTCCTGCACTAGGGACAGAACATTTAGGATATTCAGATGGAAGTGTCTCCAATGCCTGCATAAGTAAGAAATATTCTCAGTGGCCAGTAGTGACTGCTGTGGATATGATTCACCTGAAGAGAGTAATCGGCCCCATGTATTCTTCACTTTCCAAAGAATAACTCAATTTCAAGCTCAGCTTAAAAAAAATACTTGAAAATGTGTTCCAAAGGCCCATATATGTTGACTCACCATTATATTTCTTAGGCTGGCCCAGAGATAACTCTTTCACACCCCGTCAGAAAGCATTATTAGCTCATTCCTAAGAAATGTATGACCAAGAAGTGTAGGCAGCGCCCAGCCCCCAGAAATTTCTAGTCTTTACCAGATGTTAACAGAAGTGTCAGCTGCAGTTAGTTTTAGCAGACATCCAGCCAAGATCAAAACTTTAACAAAAATGGAGACCCTGGCAGTCAAACTTAAAAATCCAACCCCCACCCCCAGAGAATGTACTGATTCTCATCACTAGAACTTCTGTTTCTATAAAACCTTTACTATAATTGACCATAAGCACCACGTGCTAATGAGCCAGCTATCTCAGAGTGTTGCTGACAGTGTTTCCCCTCCAGCTGCCTTACTGCTTCATTCAGACCTAAACTGCATACTGCCTGCTGACATATGTAAATAGCTGTTGGTTTTATTTCAATAAGTAGAACAAAACATCAACCAGCTGCATTTACAAGATCTTGATGTCTTGACACACCATGATAACTTTTGATAAACGGCAGAGGAAAAGCACCTAGAGAGAAAGAATACTGCACTTTAATAAATGTTAACCTTTGTTTGACTTGACCTGTAAATCTTGTTTTCTGCCTAAACCAAATGTGAGTAATAATTGATCCAACCACCAGGATATTGAGACAATGCACCATGCCTGAGGTTTGAACATCATATAAATTTGTCTTACTTGATTGTTCTTGATAATAAAAATATGGTTTATAAAAAAATTCAAATAATACAAGATTTGTGACTGACATATATGATATACCTCAAACATATTAGTGTGATCCAGTACCTGCATGCTACCAGCATGTGCTTCTCAAAAAGAATGTCTTGCTCTGATATTAGCCAGACTCACTACAGAATTCAACAGCTTAAATTGGCCATGAAGAGAGAGGAAACAGCTTAAATTGGCCATGGAGAGAGAGAAACAGCTTACATTGGCGAGAGAGAGAGAAACAGCTTACACTGGCGAGAGAGAGAGAAACAGCTTACATGAGAGAGAGAGAGAGAGAGAGAGAGATTAAGAAAAAGGTAAAGCAATCAAAACTATTGGTTGTAACAACTGGGGGATTACCTCAGACAACAGTTCTGTAACTGCCATTATGTGAAAATACTCTCTGTTCAACTACAAGAGAGCCAGGAACCTCATGCATTTCAAGCAACACTCTGATTGCATGAACACTGTGGTGGTCTATTTTGCTAAATGCTTGAGTTGACCAGAACCCTACCAAAAAATAATTTGGGAATATACATATCACCGGAAAAAAAACAGCACTCTACAGATGCCCACAACTATACCCCAACTTCAAAAACTTCATCTTTCACATACTAGATAGTCTCCACACTTCCCATGAGATAACACATCTGGACAGAGTACTTATAGGTAAATACTAGGCTAGCTACCTCTGTAGACCATTTTAAGCCTAGCCAATTTTCCTTAGTAAGAATCAAACCCTGTACCTCTTGTCTGTGAGGTAAACAACTTAACCATTATGCCATCATTTTCCACAAATATATTTCTCCAATCAATGAAGCTCTTATCAGAGGTCATGATCAAACCTTGTACCTGGGAGGAGAACACCTTCACCATTATGCCAAACAAAGAATGTCAGTGTCAGATAAGATTAAACACATGTAAATCCCCAGGACTTAAATTAGACTAATTAAGTCAAAAATCATCCCTGCCTTAGACCTATGAAACATCAGTACTACTATTAATCTTTCACCTGAGACTAACAAGTCCCTTACCATATCTCCCACCTCAGTCTGACCTTGATACCCCCTCCCATCACAATGTGACTAATGAGGGTATCACATCTTTGAGCTTGGGGTGGGAAGTTGCTTTGTACTGAAGCTGCTGGACTGTAACTTGAGCTCAGTCTTGTTCAGTTAGTCCCACTAGGCTAGTAGTTTCTTTTCAGGGGACACCTGAGGTGGTATTTATATTACTAGGGGAAATTTGGCCAGGGCATTGGAAATTTCCTTTATTTTTTTCAATAGGTGACATGATATCCTTTATCTCCATATATATTACTACAAACTTGGGCAGATGGGGCCCGTATTTAATGCTTCATCTGAAGGATGACACATTCAGGAATGTAGCACTCCCCTTAGGCAGCACTGTAGTGTCAGCAATCCAACTACTCAGAAGGGGAACAGAACCCACAGCCTTCTGCACCAAAGGCAAGTTTGCAACATGCTGTGCCACGGACACTGCAAGTGGTCCACAAGGACAACCCCACCCCCTTTGTCTGGTTTCATAATCCAGGCAGTAGATATTCTAAGTTTATGTATCACTTGCAATAC
Source organism: Protopterus annectens (assembly GCF_019279795.1). NCBI lineage: Eukaryota > Metazoa > Chordata > Ceratodontiformes > Protopteridae > Protopterus > Protopterus annectens. The sequence goes on from NC_056747.1 coordinate 601,507,882, forward strand.
ACTGAGAAAATGTACAACATTTTATTTGAATACACTTATTAGCAGGTGTCTAAAAATTAACTTACCATTGTGTATTCCAGAATTTCTGCTGCTTTACAAGATATGCCTATGTAACACCAAATTACCCTTGATCGATATGAATACCTAAACATCAAGCATCCAGTAGTGCCTACCATTTGGAGTTCCCAAGATTCACAATGATCAAAAGGATCTACTGATGAGGCACATTGTGGATGCTAAGTAATCCATCATGGCCCCCTTGGCTAAATTTCTAGACCACAATTTAAAAGGTGTATTCCAGAACATCGACCACCTATGCAAGGATTCATGGGAATTCCTTAGAAAGTGTGATCCTTTACAATTCAAATATGACGTTTTTTTTTACATTTGATGTCAAAGACCTTTTCATCGTTATCTCCCACCACACTTGTTTACAATGGTTCACAGAATTTTTAAATGATCATATGGAATTTTCCCAAGATAATGTCAATCTTTTTACTGGCTTGTTGCATCTCATACTACACAGAAATTACATTATTTTTGACAACCAAAACTTTTTACAAAGAATGATGATAGCCATGGGGTCAGCATGCGGTTACTTATATGTCAAGATCATTATGGTAGAATGGGAGGAGAAATCCATGTTTAATAGTCCTTTCAAGAACTCTTAATACTTTTATATCAGATACCTTGATGATATTTTTGTGGCATGGAAGGACAATGTACGTCAAATTCCAGTTTTTCTTGACCAGTTTTTTGGCTTTTACCCATAACATTGGCACTGACCATATATCATACTTGGACATTTTACTTGAAAAAGATGGGCTGAACAAGAGACTATGTTCAAATATCTTCATGAAACCCCCTTATTCCAACTCCTCCTTACACTATACCAGCTCTCACCCAGCCTCGCAGAAAAAGGCAGTACTTAAAGGGCAGTTTGACCACTTTATATGAGGATTTCATTAGTGAATGCACCCTATTTAAGGACATGCTCCTGAAAAGGAGATTCCCTAACGTTTTTATCAACAACATTTAGTAAGAAGTAGCACAAAAGAGACAAAACAACCATTTTAGACCTATTCTATTAAGTAAAACTCTAGAGAACTGTGGTGCAGAGATTTTCCTTGAACAGCCACTTGAAGTGCACTCTGGGGCAAATACCTACAGGTGTAGTTTCATCACATCATACTCTATGGATCATGAGCTATTCAGGTGGCCCTTAAGGAAAAACTGGTGCATTTTCAATGATAATGATATTATTAACAAGGTGGGGGACAAGCCAATCATTATTTTTAGGACAGACACCAGTTTTAAGCAATTATTTGAATCACCTGGCCAACTTCCACTCCACTCAATTTGTCAATGGAAAGGCATGGAAAAGTGCAGTACTTGCAACTACTGTAAAAATATTTTTTCTTGCACAAAAGTAAAGCTCATGGTTTCTCTGTTACAATAAAAGGTAACTACAATTGCACAACGAAAGGAGTAGTTTATGTGGCCCTTTGCCAATCTTGTAACAGTAATTACATTGGCAAGACTGAATGGATGCTCAGAGAGTCTATGAACATCTTTATGAAATTAGAACTAAGCGTGAAACTAACGCACTTTTTAAGCACCTAACGATATACCCAGATCACCAGTTTAAATATGTCATTCTGGAGCAATTGCCCATGCATCCCAAGGGAGGCTCATGGGGTCTAACACTAGAAAAGAAAGAACGTACTTGACAATTGTGTTTGAATTCAGCTAGTCCACCAGGCTTGAATGAGGTTATTTCTATTTCTTATTTACATAAACTTAAAGCCAACCCTTTAGTCTTATACATAGGTCAGGCATATTTTTAGCAATCAGAGGAGAAGCTATGAATAGCAATTAAAAAAGAGTTGAAGGATTTTATCTGGGAGAAAAGACAGCAAGGGTCAAGTGGGATAAGATGATTCTTCCAATAGAACAAGGCAGACTAGGATTACCTAATTTTAGGGGGTATTTTAGAGCAACACAGTTAAGGCTCTTGTACATAGCACAAGCAGAAAACTATAATTCAAAGTGGAAAGGAATGATGATGATGATACAGGGGGAAGCTCAAGAAATAAGGAGAGATTGAGATTTTAGATGTAGATTCTTAAGGAGAACAACACAAATCATACAGAGTATTATCTTCATAAAATAGCAGGGAGTATTCTAAGAACTAAACCAGCAAGAGAATGGAGAAAAGAGATTCTGCCGATAGAGATGACTGTGGTTGGGGATACAGATAATAGGTAAGAGGGGGCTGGAATTTATTGGAGAAAACTGGCAAAGGAACCAAGGTAATGGGAGCAAATAACTAGAAAGGGAAAGGTAATAGAATGGGAAGAGACCAAGAATTTATTTGGACAGCAGGTTAGAGATTGCTTTCCCTATCAAGGAATGACATCAGAGCATAGGCAAAGAGAAAGAAATAGGGGGTCCTAAATGAAAGACCAACATTGGTAGAGTTTTTAATATAATAGAATCTAGAACTGAAGCTGCCATTAAAAAAGAAATAATTACTAAGGCATATAAATATTGCTGATAATTATAAGAATCAATCAGAGGAACTTAAAAAGGATTGGGAAGAGGAACTGGATTAGCAATTCATAAAGAGACAATGGGGGATATATGTATATCTCCCAAATATGCAAGAAAGTCTAGAGGATTTAGGATCTTTGCCTGGAAGTGTTTACATATAGGTATTTTTTATACCCCAAGTAGAGTCCAAAGAATTTTTCCTCAGGTAGATAGCAAATGTTAGAGGTGTGATGGGCAGGAAAGGCGTGGCTGGGAACATATTGTTTGGGAATGTAGTGAGATGGCAGACTTTAGGGATTCCCTCTGAACCACTATGTTGGAGATGCTCCATTTGTGGATTGGACTGACTGGGGAGATGATTTTTTTGAGCTATGATATTACCTAGACATAGTAAAGTCTTGCTGAGTCTAATTATGGTGGCTGCCAAAAAGGAAATTACTAGAAAATGTAAATTAAAGTCTAGACCAACTTTTCTAGAAGTAGTGAATATAGTAATAGAGATAAAATAACTGGAATTGGGATCTTTAAAAAAGGGACAGAGCAAACTATATAGAAAAAAATGGAATTGTGGGAACAATATATGCAGAGAAGCAACAGGGTTTAAGAGGCAGGATTTGAATGTGCCATATAATGCTTAACTGACAAGACTGGATAGATTATAAGTGATGTATAATGTTTGCAACTACAGTTGTTTCAATGGTTTCTGTGATATATGTTTGCAACCAAAGTGGTGTTAATGTTGTTTGTTTTTCATTTATATAAATGTAAGATTGCCTATATCATATGTGGTAATTTGGGTCTATATTACAAGATTGAATGCTTAGGTGATCGAACACCTAAACACTGAACTTGTAATACCGAAAGCAAAAAACAGTGAAAGACCGATTTAGTGCAGGGCAATATTTCCCTTGACCATTCACTGGATTTTGGCATTTGTCTACTGTAGAGAGATCTCGGAGTTGCTATATTTAGTAAGGGGAGGGTGTGATGGGTGAAGTCCCCACTTAGTTTGGGTGTAACATTATTTTTTTTTCTGTGGCCATCCAATGTGTTTTTCTGCACCATTCAACATTTTTGGGTTTGATATTACAAGTTCGATGTTTAGGTGTTCGATCACCTAAGCATTCAATCTTGTAATATAGATGCATAATTTAATAAAGATTTTTATTGAAAAAAGAAAAAAAAAGCCAACCAGTGTTAATCATTATTTATTTTTCAACATTTATTTAACACTTCACATTCACCTTGTACATTTTAGAAAGGGTTTTAGTCACTTATAATTAAACGGAAGGTCTTACAGTGTTTAAAATTGTTTTAAAATTTGTATATACTTGACTTTAAAAGTGAGCATGTTTCTTTTAATTTTTTTTTTGGCACAATTTGGTCATGTGACCTTCAGAAGTTTTAAATCCTGGTTTCTCTGCTACATTGTGTGTGATGAAGTCTTATGGATTTATATCTGAGAGGAAAGTGCTTATAGTTTTTTTTATTAATTGCAAAGCCTGGTTCATCAGCAATGAGTGATTTGTACTTCACCCCAAGTGGAACAGTTTTTCCAGTTATCAGTGGGATTTACTTTTGTTTTTGGTTGTCTTTGGTAGTGATCTTCCTGCATCCCGTGCCTTTCTCTTCCTGATACTGTACAATGGCGGCATGCTTGTTTAGCTGTATGTCATTCGCTGACTGAGAATGGAAGAAAGGAGGAAAAGGAATAAAGTTTACGATCATCTGATCTATGCTGTTGTTTATTTTTATTTGTTCAATGATACATCCAGCTGAAGCTTACTGTGCAGATTAGGGGCTATAGAACATTTAATTTCTTTTTCTCATTATAAATAACAATCTATCTACTGAAGACTTATGTATACAGTTGGGCAAGAAATAATTCCACATTTTAAAATTCATAATTAATAATTTCCAGTTGCATAAAGAAAGATACATTATTCCTTTCTAAATACACAATATGAAGTACATTCCCCTATTACAGAACTGGCAGCTTACAGCTTTATGCAGGAGATAATCTTATCTTGAAAAGTAACCAGTTGTACAGTATATTCTAAAATCTTACAGTATATCAATGGCCCATTTGATAATGTTTGTCATGTTCTTATATTTTCCTCCACAATAATGACCAGTTATAAAATATTTTCAAAATAATGTTGTTGTGCTTTTTGACTTTCTTCCTCGTTTTTACTTTAAAGATTAACATCTAGTCACATAATACATCGTCTCTTGACTTTCCTGTTACCCATTTCAGCACAATTTTATAAGTGTACATCAATTGGACTTACTTTGTCAATTCCAATGTAAGATTACATTACAGCATGTAATTAAAATAAAGCCAAAGCCCAATGCAGACAGTCTGTGCAGAAATGATCTAATGCTATTTCAGGGTTATTTCTGGGTTTCATGGTTGTTCTAGCTCCAAAAATATACTAATTTTGAAGGCATTCTTCAGTGAATGGCGCTTTGTTTAATTTCTAACAGTTGCCCACCCCGGCTGAATCTCTGAGGCATCGAGTCATGACAAGCAACAGTGGTAGGTGTGTCACCTACAACCTCTCCGGGAATCATTCCAAGGCTCTCTGCCACATCCTGAACCTTGTTTTAGCTATACCATTGGCTACATTACTACTTTTTTAGCTATAAAATGAAATCTTGAATCACAAAACTCATTTAAATAAGAAATCATCATTTGTGTTAAAAAAACAAGCCAAGTATTTTTTTTAATCACTATTGGTATTTTGCCTGCTATCTTACTTGTTCAGCTGTAAATGAACAGTCATTTAAAAAACACTTTGAGATGTAAAACATAGCTTATTAAATGTTACAGTTAAGTAAGAATTATCAGTGGATGTTTTTATTTACTTATGCATACCTATGTAAATATAAGCAATAACTGAGCTTTTTAATTTAAAATTCCTTGAACAATCATGGGATAAAGTGACTCAAGAAAGAACTTTAGCAAATTATTTATTGTAATGATATTCAGAAGTTGTCTGCTTTCTAGTTTGCCCATTTTTCTACACTTAAGGTAATGCTCTGAGTGAACCAAGAATAAAAAGTATTATATTTGTAATTGCAGTTGCTGTAAGCTAAAACCAACCTACTTTAGTGACTTTGTCTTAAACATGTTATGCATGTCGTACTAAGAGTGTGATGTGTGTATTTTGCATGCTAGTTTTATAAGACCTGAAAACATTTTTTTTTATTAATCCTGTACTATTTGTTCTCCACTCATCCCTCTGGCAGCCCATGTTGTACAAAGTCATTTTTGTCATTTAGTTTTAGTGACAAATCAGCAGGCTGAGCCCTCATTCTGCTCCAGTGATTTATTGCTATTGAAAATAGACTGCTCAATAAAAAGCGGATTTTCTACTTCTCTGCTCTGTGCCTGACAGGTGTGGATGGGTAGCCATTTTTCATGTGCGGTTTAACTTCAAATGCTTGGCAGTTTTTGTACATATAAGCATAATCACAGGTGGGCTTCTGAAGATGAAAAAATATTTTAATGTAACAATGGCTCAAAAAGTCACATTTAGAAAGGAATAAAGTAATTCATCTTTACAGTATAATAACGTAAAAGGAACTGCTGTACTGTTTCGTTTTCTTTATCTTTGCCTGTTAGAATATAAGAAGTCATTGCATCAGTAATTCTAAGACAATAAATACTCTTCATTGGGCAATTCACCTGTCATACACCATGACACCATCATAAAGGATGCATAATCATAACAAAATACATGTTGTATGCTATCACTCTGTCATCCTCTATGCAGTCTTAGCCTTGTTTCAAATACAATCTTATCCTTTCATCGGTTTCAAGCATAGACATCTGTGCTACTGTCTGTATTACTTTATGTGAGCTTAAACAAAAAGTGAGTCCAAACAGCTTTAGCGTACTGGCCTTTGGGTTATCTGCACGTTTACAAAAAAGAGCACACACAGTATATACAATGAATCTACTCTTTTATAAAAATGACACTTCTTTTGTATTTATAAGCATTTGAAGGTTGAATCCTATATATATCTGTATAGCTTACTTATGACTACTAAACCAGACTTCTATAATTTTTTCAGTATCTGAGTTCTCTGTATGATGAAGTAAAATAAATTATAAGAGATTCTATTTATATTTCTGTCTGTCAGTATCAGTGGCACAGAACACAGGCATCTCTAATAACAGTATATTTTACTGTTCCATTAAACTTTCATAGACTATGTGGAGAAGTCTGTGAAGGACCAACTTCCATAATTGAAGTGTTTAATGACACCACTGTCAAAAACATGATAAAATAAATAATACTTAAGACTTTTCCATGTTGTTTGTAAAAATATTCTCTTAATTTCCTTTACCAAACTAAATACTTGTTGGTATTCATTGAAGAGGATGTGCCTCCCCATACACTTCCTTTTGCATTTTATTTTTTACCCATTTTGTTTTAACCAGGTAGGCTGATTGGACATGCAGTCCCTTTTCATGGGTGATACAGGAGCAATGGATGATTAATTGACTTGCTCAAGGTCATACAACAGGTGGATGAGCATGAAATTAGTTTCACTGAATAGTGATCGTGGAAACTAACTACTGATATGACACACTTTCTTCAAAATAATGGGTCCCTGTAGGGTTCATCCATTTCTGATGCAGCTTTTAATTTTTGGTTGTTGCTTGCAGATATGCCATATAAATGATATAACTGATAAAGAAATATACTTGTCTCTTTTTGAGTTTTTTTAGTGTATACCTCAGTACACAAGTATAGCTTATTTTCTATTACACAATGATAGGTTATTCTTATTCAAAAATGTGCATTCTAATTGGATAGCTCAACTAGCCTGTCAGTTGAAATCAAACCTATACCAATAGCAAAAAGTCCAGCTGCTGAAGTACAGTTCAGCCACCAGACTATTTTATCAGCATATGCTCACAAGACAGAAAAATACAAGAAAAAACAGGTACATTCTGCAAAAATAAATCAGAAACAAACTGATTTTTCTTGTATGTAGGCTGTCCTTCATAAACTCTTGGTCAAAGAAAGAAAAAAAAAAGCAACAGAGATTCTCTCTTCTCCATTGCTTTCACTGTACTGCACTGACATACTGTGCAAGCATGGGAACTTAAGTCCAATACACATGCACAGTACATCAGAAGAAAGTGGAATAACACAACAGTGCCATTATACAAAGACATTATTTAAGAAAGATAAGCAATTTCTTTCTTAAATAATTTAACTGTGTAATAGCAATAAGCCACTTGTGGGTGTGAGTATATAAAGATTCACCCCTGATCAGCTTTGTTTAACCACTTGTACTTCACCCTTGTGATCAAATCATGCCAGCCGTGGGTAAATCCTGATATAGCCACACCCACTTGTGGATTATTGCTTAAGTACATAATGAATTTCCTATGTATATATCGGGACTTAGAAGGAGGCAATTCATTACATTTCACTGTATACGAGATGGCTTTGCAACTGGTACACACCCAGCATTTCTTGCAGGAGATTATTGATACACGCATTGGGGCTATTACATAGACTGCCATGGCATTTGGAAGCGGTATAGTAAAACAAAACAAACAAAAAAACCCTACAGATTCCACTTACTTACATGCTTAACTGTAATATAGCTAGCATAGTATTTCATAGGTTCATAGGTTTGTAGAAGATTATTAGGCCAACTGCTTAAGAGCCCTTACAAGCCTAGCCATAATTACCAAAACCTTGCCCAGTTTTCCACCCCTAAGTACTAGAGGATGGCTTAGGTTTGTGCCTATACCTTTGAATATTTTACAAATTGTGCCTGTCCATAAGAGATGTGGGCACCACCTCATTAGTGAATTTATGATTCCTTATCCATTGATCCAAACTGCATTTGAAGAAGGTCAGAGAAGTCTGCTTTACATGAATAGGATGCCTGTTCCAGAGAAGGGGTAATCTTTAAGACACATAACTGTCTCTCCAGCATGTGCTGTTCATGCCACAGACCAGGTTTAGATCCATAGATCAGGTGATCCTTGTGCAGTTTGTCTTGTGAGTGCTTAACAGTTCCATCGGAGTGGATTTGTGAGTGCCTTGTAGTTTAGGCATATATCAACCCTTAATAGTCAGTAGTAAACAGAGTAAAGGGATAGGGTTTTTACTCTATCTTCATAGGACATGTTTACACCCTATATTTTTTTTTTTGTAAGGAACCTCTGAGGCCACTCTAGCTGTTGCAAGTGATGAGTCAAGTTCATGCCAAAAGGTGCATTGTACTCAATTATTGGACTGATTAGAGGCAAGTACAATGGGACTATAACTTTTTTGGATCTGGATGCCATGTCTTTATTTATAAGCTGTGACACATAGAAGGACTTCCTCACATGGCAGTCAAAGTTCAGGCTACTATATATCTGCGTACCTAGATCTCTCCCCTCCTAGACCACTCTTAGGGCTGTGCTATTAATGTTGTACTTTGCAGGGGTATTTGACTTCCTAAAGGGTATGATAATGCATTTTTCTCATTTAGTTTTAGGCTGTGGCTCTGGCACCAACCATTTGTCTGAGTCAGACCATTATGAAGGATATCTACATCATTAGGAGATTCAATAATTGCTCCCAGCTTGCAGTTGTCAGCCAACGGCCTTCTATATTAGCCTTGGCTTTAGCAAAGTAAATTCCAAACAGGAGAGGACACAGCACTGAGCCCTGTGGCACACCACAATTAACTGGCTTTTTGCTGAATCTGGATTCACCCACTCTAACAACATATGTCCTGTCCATGTGCCATTTGGCTATCAATTTGGTGATGTGGGGATCTATGCCCAGTTTTGTGAGTTTATCTGTAATACCAGTGAGAAATTGTGTTAAAGGCCTTAGCCAGGTCAAGATAGGCAGTATGCACTGTTTTACCCTCACGCTTGGGCCTAGTGACTTTCTCAAAGAAGTGTATCAGATTGAGAAGACATGACCTGCTCTTGACAAAGCCGAACTGGGTTGGGTCCAGTGTTTGGAGGTTTCCTATGTTGTTATTTAGCAGGTTCATGATTATTCTTTCCCTGGTCTTGCATGTAAAACTCGTCAAACTTATGGGTCTATAATTTCCCAGGTCTGTTGATGGTCCCCCTTTATGCAGGGACAAAGCCAGTCTGGAGGCTGTGGTTAAATAGAGATCTTAGTGGGCCTGATAGGTGTTGCTTCAAGCTATTTAAGAGGGATCCTGGGATACAACTGAGAACCATCAAAGCCATGTTTTCAGCTTTAGAAAGCACAGTAGTGACCTCTTCTTTGGTGATAACTGGTAGTGGAAAGGTGGAGGGTATTTCTGTGGGGTAACCAGAGATGATAAGGAGGTGAAATTTGAACTGAATTTATCTGCCAGCAGATTTGCTATGTCTTCTGGCTGAGTATAAATGATGCTGTCTACAGTTAATTTCCACACATTGATGGGTGGTGCCCTTAAGATTATGCACATAATTGAAAAATGCCTTATGTCTATTCTTAGCTTGGGAGGCTGTTTTTGCCTCATAATTTGCTTTTGAAGACTTGACTAGTCCCTGATTTGTTGCTTATACTAATGAGAGGGTTTTTGCTCTGTTGTGCACATTCTGTCTTACTTCTAGACAAGATTTTCTTTCTTTTCTTTTTATTTTTCTTGGTCAGAAAAGGCCAACATCATAGTACAGTCATGTAAGTAAACTTAACATGACAATAGATTTTTGAATTACCACTGCAACAGTAATCTAAGCTATATGGGTTATATCCTGCACAGGGTATTATAGCTGGGCAGTTTCCAAAGCTTCAGGGCACTTTCCTTACACCCATACCATTAGTCAGATGGGTTCTGTGCCAAGCTCCTCAGAGCTTTCATGTCAACTGAGAGAAGGAGGCTGCGTCCTGAAAAGACATTGCTAAGAACAACAAAAAACAAATGTTTACATCATGACATAAAAAAATACACCAAAAAAAAGGGGGAGGAGGTAAGGAGTGTTTACTGCAGCAGTGATCATTTGACCATCTACTTTTATTGTAAGTTTACTTACAGAACTGTATTATGTTCTTCATATTTGATCAATGCTACTGTAGCCTAAGCTATATGGGTAGATTACTCTAGCTTAGAGCAAGTGGGAAGTGGAAGGGTCCAGGTGGCACTAGAAAATGGTGCTATCAAAGCCTGATTTTGAACTGGAAAAGTAATCTAACAGTAGTGCTTTGTAAAAGTATGTACAGAGGACCAAGCTGCTGGTTCTAGAATACATCTGGAGTCCCTCACTTTCCAAAATCCATGGATGAAATCAAGGCCCTAGTAGAAAGTACCTTGACTCTTCCTGAAATAGTTTTGCTGTTGTGGGAATAACAAAATATAGTACCTAAGATAACCACTTGTAAACAGTTTTTTGACACAGGTTGTCCTTTTTTCTTAACTTCACAAGAAATGAACCACTGATTGGAAATTCTGAATGATTTTGTTCTGTCAGAATAGTACCTCAGTTGATTGTGGATATCCAAGGTATGAAGTATCTTTTCTCCCTCATTTTTTGGTTCAGGGGAGAATCCAGGGAGATGGATAGTATGGTTTAAAGTAAACTTGTATATCAATTTAGACATAAAAGAAGGACTAGTTCAAAACAAAACCATGTCTCTGTGGAGAATAAGATAAGGTTGACCCACCATAACAGCTTGCAACTCAGATACTCTTCTTATAGAAATCACAACAATCAGTAAAATGTTTTCCATTTTAAGAATCTATCTCTGTGGCACAAGGTGCAATTGCAGTGAATTTAGAGCAAGAGAACAGGTAATGCAGGGTTCAAATCCAGTTTGCTGATAATTTTAGGCAATTGTTGCTTGGTATGTTATGTCCATAGGACGTCTAGCCATTGCTAGACTAACTGCTTAAGAGCTCTTACAAGCCTAGCCAATATAACCTGATTTTACCCAATATGTGGCCCCTATGGGAAAGAGGATGGCATGGGTTTGTGCCTATGCGTTAAGTATCTTACGGATTGCTGCTCTCCATAAGGGATATAGGCACTACCCCAGCTGTGAATTTGTGATTCTCCATCCATTTAACCAAACTGCTTTTGAAGAGGACTCTGCTTAATGTGAATAGGAGGCCTCTTCTAAAGAAGGGGTAAACTCTAAGACACATATCTGTCTCTCTAGCATATTTTGTTTGAGTTACTGACTAAGTGTAGCTCCCTGAATCAGGTGACCCTCATGCTTTTTGACTTGTGGATGTATAGCAGCTCCATCAGGGCTGGATTTGTGAGTGCCTTGCAGGTCAGGCATAGGTCACCCCTTAACAGCCGGTAGGAGATTGAGTACAGGGATATGGCTATAATTGTCTCCTCACAGGACATGTTGTTTACATCCTGTATTTACTTTGGGAGGAACCTGTAAGGTCACTCCAGCTGCTGTAAGTGCCTAGACAAGTACAAGCCAAATAGTGCGTTGTACTCCATTATTGGTCTAATGAGGGCTGAGTACAGCGGGATTATAATTTCCTTGATTCTGGATGCCATATCTTTACTTATAAGTTGTGCCACATAAAAAGACTTCCTCCCCATTGTGGTCATATGGTGATCAAAGTTCAGGCTGCTATTTGTCTGTCTGTGTACCTAGATCTCTCACCTCTGAGTCTACTCTTTGGGGTGTGCTCCTGATATTGTAATTTGCAGTGGTATTGACTTTCCAAAGGGTATCATAATACATTTTTTCTTATTTATTTAGTTTTAGACCATGGTTCTGGCACAAATCATTTGTCTGAGCTATACCCTACTGAAGGATTGCTACATCACTGGGGGATCCAATGACTGGCTCCAGCTTGCAGCAATCGATAAGCTATGTCATCCATAGGCCCGCATTAGCCTTGATTTCAGAGAAGTATATTCCAAACAGGGGAGGCCCTGGCATGGAGCACTGTGTCACACCACTAGTAAATGACCACTTGCTCAATCTGGATTCACCTACTCTAATAACATAATTCCTGTCTGTGTGCCATTTGACTATTCATCTGGTGATGTGGGGATTTAAACCCAGTTTTATGAGTTTATCTATAATATTTCAGTGCAGAATTATGTCCAATTCCTTAGGTGGAGGGTATTTCTGTGGGGTAACCAGAGATGATAAGGAGGTGAAATTTGAACTGAATTTATCTGCCAGCAGATTTGCTATATCTTCTGGCTGAGTATAAATGATGCTGTCTACAGCTAATTTCCACACATTGATGGGTGGTGCCCTTAAGATTATGCACATAATTGAAAAATACCTTATGTCTATTCTTAGCTTGGGAGGCTATTTTTGCCTCATAATTTGCTTTTGAAGACTTGACTAGTCCCTGATTTGTTGCTTATACTAATGAGAGAGTTTTTGCTCTGTTGTGCACATTCTGTCTTACTTCTAGACAAGCTTTTCTTTCTTTTCTTTTTATTTTTCTTGGTCAGAAAAGGCCAACATCGTAGTACAGTCATGTAAGTAAACTTAACATGACAATAGATTTTTGAATTACCACTGCAACAGTAATCTAAGCTATATGGGTTATATCGTGCACAGGGTATTATAGCTGGGCAGTTTCCAAAGCTTCAGGGCACTTTCCTTACACCCAAACCATAAGTCAGATGGATTCTGTGCCAAGCTCCTCAGAGCTTTCATGTCAACTGAAAGAAGGAGGCTGCGTCCTGAAAAGACATTGCTAAGAACAACAAAAAACAAATGTTTACATCATGACATAAAAAAATACACCAAAAAAAAGGGGGAGGAGGTAAGGAGTGTTTACTGCAGCAGTGATCATTTGACCATCTACCTTTATTGTAAGTTTACTTACAGAACTGTATTATGTTCTTCATATTTGATCAATGCTACTGTAGCCTAAGCTATATGGGTAGATTACTCTAGCTTAGAGCAAGTGGGAAGTGGAAGGGTCCAGGTGGCACTAGAAAATGGTGCTATCAAAGCCTGATTTTGAACTGGAAAAGTAATCTAACAGTAGTGCTTTGTAAAAGTATGTACAGAGGACCAAGCTGCTGGTTCTAGAATACATCTGGAGTCCCTCACTTTCCAAAAATCCATGGATGAAATCAAGGCCCTAGTAGAAAGTACCTTGACTCTTCCTGAAATAGTTTTGCTGTTGTGGGAATAACAAAATATAGTACCTAAGATAACCACTTGTAAACAGTTTTTTGACACAGGTTGTCCTTTTTTCTTAACTTCACAAGAAATGAACCACTGATTGGAAATTCTGAATGATTTTGTTCTGTCAGAATAGTACCTCAGTTGATTGTGGATATCCAAGGTATGAAGTATCTTTTCTCCCTCATTTTTTGGTTCAGGGGAGAATCCAGGGAGATGGATAGTATGGTTTAAAGTAAACTTGTATATCAATTTAGACATAAAAGAAGGACTAGTTCAAAACAAAACCCTGTCTCTGTGGAGAATAAGATAAGGTTGACCCACCATAACAGCTTGCAACTCAGATACTCTTCTTATAGAAATCACAACAATCAGTAAAATGTTTTCCATGTTAAGAATCTATCTCTGTGGCACAAGGTGCAATTGCAGTGAATTTAGAGCAAGAGAACAGGTAATGCAGGGTTCAAATCCAGTTTGCTGATAATTTAGGCAATTGTTGCTTGGTATGTTATGTCCATAGGACGTCTAACCATTGCTAGACTAACTGCTTAAGAGCTCTTACAAGCCTAGCCAATATAACCTGATTTTACCCAATATGTGGCCCCTATGGGAAAGAGGATGGCATGTGTTTGTACCTATGCGTTAAGTATCTTACGGATTGCTGCTCTCCATAAGGGATATAGGCACTACCCCAGCTGTGAATTTGTGATTCTCCATCCATTTAACTAAACTGCTTTTGAAGAGGGCTCTGCTTAATGTGAATAGGAGGCCTCTTCTAAAGAAGGGGTAAACTCTAAGACACATATCTGTCTCTCTAGCATGTTTTGTTTGAGTTACTGACTAAGTTTAGCTCCCTGAATCAGGTGACCCTCTTGCTTTTTGACTTGTGGATGTATAGCGGCTCCATCAGGGCTGGATTTGTGAGTGCCTTGCAGGTCAGGCATAGGTCACCCCTTAACAGCCGGTAGGAGATTGAGTACAGGGATATGGCTATAATTCTCTCCTCACAGGACATGTTGTTTACATCCTGTATTTACTTTGGGAGGAACCTGTAAGGTCACTCCAGCTGCTGTAAGTGCCTAGACAAGTACAAGCCAAATAGTGCGTTGTACTCCATTATTGGTCTAATGAGGGCTGAGTACAGCGGGATTATAATTTCCTTGATTCTGGATGCCATATCTTTACTTATAAGTTGTGCCACATAAAAAGACTTCCTCCCCATTGTGGTCATATGGTGATCAAAGTTCAGGCTGCAATTTGTCTGTCTGTGTACCTAGATCTCTCACCTCTGAGTCTACTCTTTGGGGTGTGCTCCTGATATTGTAATTTGCAGTGGTATTTGACTTTCCAAAGGATATCATAATACATTTTTTCTTATTTATTTAGTTTTAGACCATGGTTCTGGCACAAATCATTTGTCTGAGCTATACCCTACTGAAGGATTGCTACATCACTGGGGGATCCAATGACTGGCCCCAGCTTGCAGCAATCGATAAACTATGTCATCCATAGGCCCGCATTAGCCTTGATTTCAGAGAAGTATATTCCAAACAGGGGAGGCCCTGGCATGGAGCACTGTGTCACACCACTAGTAAATGACCACTTGCTCAATCTGGATTCACCTACTCTAATAACATAATTCCTGTCTGTGCGCCATTTGGCTATTCATCTGGTGATGTGGGGATTTAAACCCAGTTTTATGAGTTTATCTATAATATTTCTGTGCAGAATTATGTCCAATTCCTTAGCCAGGTCAAGATACGCAGTATGTACTGTTTTACCCTCATCCTTGGCCCTAGTGACTTTCTCAAAGAAGTCTACCAGGTTGAGCAGGCATGACCTGTCCTTGACAAAGCCGAACTAGGTTGGGTCCAGTGATTGTAGATTTACTATATAATTATTTATCAGGTTTATGATTATTCTTTCCATGGTCTTGCATGTAAAACCAGTCAAACTTATGTATTTGTAGTTTCTGGGGTCTGTTGAATGAAGATGGATGACTGTTGCTCTGCTC
Organism: Protopterus annectens; assembly: GCF_019279795.1. Taxonomy (NCBI): domain Eukaryota; kingdom Metazoa; phylum Chordata; order Ceratodontiformes; family Protopteridae; genus Protopterus; species Protopterus annectens. The sequence continues at coordinate 601,523,563 of NC_056747.1, forward strand.
CATTCCACGGGGACAAAGTCACTCTGAACGCTGTGGTTAAACAAAGATCCTAGTGGTCCAGATAGGTCTTGTTTTAAGCTATTTAAGAGGCATACTGAGATATTGCCAGGACCCATCAAAGCCATGTTTTCAGTTTTAAAGAGCACAGTGTTGGGAGATTCTTTGGTGATAACTGGTAGAGGAATGGTGAAGGGTATTTCTTAGGGGGTAACAGGGGATGATGGGGAGTTGAAATTTGAGCTGACTTTATTTGGCAGAAGATTTGCTATATCTTTTGGCTGAGTATAAATGATCAAAAGTGATCACCAAAGCACAACGACACCAGTAAATGCAAGAAAATGCGATGTAAGGGGAGACAATGAAGCCATGGAGGGAGATTCAAACCAACAAGTTTATTCTGCTATAACATTAATGTTGACACAACTCGTCACAATACATTTTCATTTAAAGTTACTTCGTCAGATGTGGGCGTGCAATACCTCTCCAATGCAGAGACCCATAACTTCTTCCTTTTCTGTGCTCAGTGCATGATTACGACAAACGAGAAAAGCGTCGGACTCTAAGTGCACAGCAGCCACTGTCACCTCTGACAACTAATTAGAACTTGTCACAGTATTACAATTCAAACCAAACGCATTAGATGTCTGATTTGTAACACTTCCTGTTAGCTGACTACCAGCGGCAAGGAAATCCAATCCTAAAGTAGTGCTGCTTAGGATTGCTGCTTCTAAAGCAACTGCTTTAGGATTGGATTTCCTTGTCGCCCACATCTGACGAAGTAACTTTTAAAAAAACAAGTTTATTCTGCTATAACATTAACATTGACACAATTTGTTGTCACAATACGTTTTCATTTAATCTCCCTCTGTGGCTTCATTGTTTCGCCTTACATCGCATTTTCTTGCATTTACTGAGTATAAATGATATCATTTACAACTAATTCTGCACATTGTCAGGTGTTGCCCTTAAGATTATGTACATAACTGAAAAATGCCTGATGTTTATCCTTAAGTTAGAAGGCTATTTTTGCCTTAAAATGTGCTTTTGAAGACTTGACTAGTCCCTTGATTTACTTGTTTAGACTAATGAGGGAGGTTTTGCTCTGTTGTGCACATTCTCTCTTACTTCTAGACAGGATTTTTTTTGGTTATTTCTTTTATGGACAGGAAAGGCCAACATCATAGTACAGTCGTGTAGGTAAACTTACCATGACAGACAGTAGATGTTTGAATGACCACTGCAGCAGTGGCCTAAGCTGTATGGTTATATCCTGTAACTACCTTGGCCAGGTCAAGGTAGGTTGTATGTACTGTTTTACCACCATCCATGGCTTTTGACTTCTCAAAGAAGTCCACCAAATTTATATGGCATGACCTGCCCTTGACAAAGCCACACTGGGTCTGGTCCAGTGTTTGGATGTTTCCTATGTCATTATTTATCAGGTTCATGATTTCCATAACCTTATATACAAGACTAGTCAATCTTATGGGTCTGTAATTTCCCGGGTTAGTAGATGGTCCTCCTTTATGCAGAGGATGACTGTTGCTGTCCTCCACTCTATTGGGACAAAGCCAGTCTGGAGACTGTGGTAAAACAGAGATGCCAATGGGTCTGGTAAGCCCTGATTTAAACTTTTAAAGAGGCAGCATGGTATATCATCAGGCCACATTAAAGCTATACTTTTAGCTTTAAAGAGCACAGTGGCAACCTGTTCTTTGGTGATAATTGGTGGTGAAGTGGTGGACGGTATTTCTTTGGGGGAGAATTGGGGATGATGGGGAGGTGTGATTTGAACTGAATTTGTCAGCCAGCAGATTAGGTCTATATTAGAACATCAGAATTTCACAGTTTCGAATGTTCTAACATCGACCCCTTTTCAGCAAATTCTGACAACATCGAACATGCAGAACAGCAAATTTTTTCCTAGGGAAAAAATTTGCTGTTCCGAAACACATCCACACAACGCAAGCACACCATACAAACAGCAATCCACACACATACACCTAAAATCTTATAGCTAACCCTACACTAAACTGTACAAACACCACTAACTATCTACTTTCCTAAACCCAAACCCTAACCCTAAGGTTTGTCACAATTGCACACATACCTAACCCGCGCCCTAACCCTAACTCACCTAACCCGCCCTAACCCTCACGTCCACACAATTCCACACATACCTAACCCGCGCCCTAACCCTAACTCACCTAAACTGCCCTAACCCTCACATCCGCACAATCGCACACATACCTAACCCACACCCTAACCCTAACTCACCTAACCCGTCCTAACCCTCACGTCCACACAATCGCACACATACCTAACCCGCACCCTAACCCTAACTCACCAAACCCGTGCCCATTGGCACACTTACCTGAACCTGACCCCTAACTTTCACCACAGCTCTAAAAATAGTGAACGACAGAAATGAACAACCAAATTCTTTCCCTAGGAAAACATTCAGTTTTCTGTCGTTTCACTGTTTTCAGCATTCGCTGAACAGGGGTCGATATTAGAACATTCGAAATTGTGAACTTTCAATGTTTTAATCTAGACCCAGCAGATTTACTATATCTTCTGGCTGAGTATAGATGATGCCATCTCCAACTAATTTTGCACATTGTTGGGTGCTGCCTTAGGATTGCGGACACAACTGAAAAATGCCTTATCATTATCCTTAGCTTTGGAGCCTATTTCTGAGAAATGACTAGCTCCCTGATTTGCTTGTTTAGACTGATGTGGGACGTTTTGCTCTGGCGTCCACATTCCCTCTTACTTCTCTACATGATTTTCTTCCCTTTGTTGTACAACCTATTAATACCAAGGGTCTACCAGGGTGGCTTGTTTTTGTGGTTTGTATGCAGTTGTTTATATGGTTGTACAGAGCTTTTGTGTATACCTCTGCATAGGATGTTGTGTTTTGTGGATTAGGGGGAGCTTGGAAATTAGCTATGCCCCCCACACACACACACACACACTCTGACAATGAAGTGTAAGAGCAAGCGAGCAATCCCGCACACATACACACACACACACACACACACACACACACACACACACACACACACACACACACAGTGAGTGAAGAGTGCGATTAAGCAAGTGACCTTTAGCAGCCACACTCTCACACACACACACACACACACACACACACACACACACACACACACACACACACACACACAGTGAGTGAAGAGTGCGATTAAGCAAGTGACCTTTAGCAGCCACACTCTCTCTCACACACACACACACACACACACACACACACACACACACACACACACACACACACACACACACACACACACACACACACACACACACACACACACACACACACACACACACACACACACACATACAGTCAGTGAAGAATTCTTCAACTTTTTGTTCAAACACTGATCTTTACAAAATCGCTGAAAGAAAATTATAAGCTCAGTCTTGGGAGGTAGGTTGATGTTAAAATATGTGAGTAATGAACTGCAATCTATCCCATGTGTAATAGTGAATGGGAAAAGGGGAACTGTGAGATATATGGGCTGACCAAGAATATATTATTACTGTGACAGTGACTTGCCTCTTATAGGTGATTGTGATAAATGAAGGTGTAACCAATGTGGGTAGAGACAGAACACAGAAAAAAATGTAAATTGTTTTGCACAAACTATAGGAAGGAGAGCCTGGAGAGGCATATGTATTTTGAAAATGAAGAATGAAAGTCAATGTTGAAAATGTTGACGGAAAATGTGCAAAAATGATCTGAAAATGAAATGTAATTGGATGAAGGAAAGCTTGTTGGATCAGAAGCGGAATGTATTGAGAATGTAATAAGTAAATTATTTGAGGAGAATGTGCCACATACTATGAAAGGTACTACTGAAGAGCAAAGACAAAAAGTGCTAAGGAAGAAAGCTATAAGGGGGTACAGTGAAATTAAAATAAGAACCATACAGACTTTAGAAAGTCAAAACACCTCTATAGCAGACAGAGTACATTATAGATAAAAGAAAACTGAAGGAGTCAAAAGGAAATAAAATAAAAAGTAAACTGCTGATTTACTATGTTATTTGTGAATAATAGTATAAAAACGAAAAAGAAATTTAAGCAATTTTGGAATGGGACTAGAATATGAAAGATTAATATAAAATTGTGGAACAGGAAAATGGAGAATGAGTAAGGAAGAAAGTTCTAGAACAGGGTACTGACTTATAATTATGAGAAAAATGTGCTGGCTATAACAGAATCGTAGTGAGAATGGTCATAATAAATCGCTCTGTTAAGAAAAGAACAATGATCGTAGCAATCATACGTGCATAAACACATATGAAAGAAATGGATATTAGGGTTGAAAAAATGAAGATATATGTGTTATTTAATAAAGAAATACAAAGAATATGTGCTATTTAATACTGAAATAAGCATGGTCACCACACGCGGTAGAAGTGAAACTTCAGTAAGGAAGTGCGAAAGAGCTTATATTGCACTGTACAATTTGCTTTCCTTCATGCTTTCTTACAGAAGTTTCACTTCTATCATGCATGGAGACCACACACATTTTTTTTTTATTTGGGCCCACTAGCCCTTAAACACACTATCTAATCATTAAATGCATATCTAATATTGTTATTATATATTCATACATTTTCACTGTTTTACATATAAATATATTTTGACATGAATTCAGTGCAGTTCACCTTATGTGCAGTTATTACATAACAATGCAGACAATAATATTGATGTCAAACAGTCTCAAGTACAAATCAATGCACACATTATGATCATTTTTTATTTCCTTTTAGTCCCTTATATAAATAAAAAATCACTACATCATTACTTGATTAGAATTAATACAAGGGGTTACCTTTATTATACATTAAACCATACAGAATAGTGAAAATCATAGACAAAATGCATTGGCATTAGCAAAGAGACAGCATGGAGTAATTACATTTTGAGCAGTATATGACAAGCATGTCATCATGTGGTCAGTACGAATTGTATGCATGTAGTGCTATGAACTCCTAGTATGTCTTATTAGCTGCATCTCATGCCATGATTAGAGTAAGCTGTATACTTTGGTGCAAAGCATATTATTGTATTATGAAATTATTCCAGAATGTTTGTCTGGTGCAGAGGGGATAGATGACCTATAGTCTGAACATCCTGTTTCTTTCCAGAATTGAAAGAAGCTTTTGTTTTCCCTTGATTACCTATGTGAACATAAAGGAAAATGGAATTTATCTTTATAAGCCATATGTAAATGTTTCCTTAGTCCTATACAAAATGTAAAAAAAAGTATATATTCATGTAACAACTGAAATGCAATAATTTAATATGTAAAGATTAACAGCATAGTTAATTCTTAAAATCATAATCTTTCTTCCAATTGATTCTCATAATAACATTGCATATAAATACTGTATTTCCTTATATTGTACGTGTCCATACCATTATAACAGTGCATAATATAAAAAAGTGGAGGTTCATATCACATATAGTCTGCTGAGTCTTCTTGTGTCTCTATGATTGAATCTAGGCAGGGAATGCATTCTGACATAGAGGACTCAGTTATGTTACTGTCTGCTGACAAAGATAAACCATTCGCCAACTTCATAGGTGTAGAAAGCATAACAGGAGATATGGGGTAACTGGAGAATGACTGCAGAGTAATACGTTCATGCTGCATGCTTGCATCACTCTTGCATGCCTTTCTTATCTGAGTGTCTGTGTGGAATGTATAATTAGCATATTTCTGAGCTGTGCAATAATAATCATGAAAACATAATATTTATCTGATATGAGACTACGTGCTAACCTTTTCCTTTTGAATTTTTAATTTCATACTTATATGCATGTTTACAATTTTTTTTAATTGGAAAAGATTTTTATAAAAAAATAAATAAATAACAAAGAATTCAAACAGCAGCAGGGTACAGTCTACAATCATTCCAAAATCAGACTGTCAAAAGACATTCATAATTATATACAGGATTGTTAGAGATAAACACAAACTGCACTACCAAGCTACTTTTCTGTGTTCTTACATTAAGAAATTACAGGATCATCCACCTTGTGGCAGAAGGTGTTTACCTGGTCTCTCTGAGTTGGGGAGCACTCCTGGGAGCTCAAAGTGTGGCTGTTAATTGGCTAGAGGGCAGAGGAGGCAGTCTTCAAACCTTTATTTTCTCTGTTATAAATCAGGGGAGTTTGTACTGAGCTGGCCACTGTGCAGTGATGGTTAGCAGTATTCTGTATAATAGCAAATGACTAGACTAAAATTTGCCTGTAAAGTTAAGATTAGGTCCCAAACCTATTAAGCAGTGTGGCATTCCATGAAATTAAGCTTAAAGCAGATAACTTGCGCATCAAATAGTGCTACTAGATCCTAGTACTATATAACAACTTGCCCTCGGCCCCAGAAACTAGTTTTCAGGCAGAATAGCACTTCCATATCCTAGCACTATACAACATCTTGCCCTTAACCCCAGACGCTACCCTAGAAGACCCCTGTTAAAGCCCAATCTTTAACCCTAAACAACCCACCCTATTGCAGGACTGGACTACATGGATATACAATTTCCTAATGTTTCTGTGGGCATCTTGGTAGATTTGGGCATCCTAAGACAATGTAGCAATTGCCTCATGTTCTCAGACAACCAGTTAATCATCAAAGAAAATAATACGGAATGTTAGAGATATGAATACACAACTTCCCTGAAGGCAAAAGTCTCAAATAAAAATGAGGTTCTCAAGAATACCCACACTACCTCCATCACACAGACTGCTCACCACACAACCAGCTTGTCATATACTGAGGTGCTTAAAAGAAACCTTCCCAAATCTCAAAGACCTCCAAAGCCCCTAACACTGTCACTTAGAAATCACTAAAACACATATTAATAGCAAAACCAAATATCTCACATAAGCCTACTTCCAACAGCCCCTCAAAAAAAAAAAACAAAAAAAAAACAAACAAAAAAAATTATCCTTGTTTCCTGTCTTTCCTGACCTAGAGTAGTCCAAATACAGGCTTTGCTGTATTCTGGACTTTTGGAAAGTTCCTGTGTTGCCCATTTCCTTTCTTGGATAAAGGGAGGCTTCTTTGTTCAAGAGTGGCAGTGGGGAGCTTAGAGCAGCCTATCTATCCCTGGAGGAGTGTTCCCAGCACAAGAATCTGGTAGTCTATTGGCCATTTTGGGCCAATTTCTAGCTCTTTCAAGCCCCCCTGTATAAAACCCGCTTTGGGGTGGTTTTTGCGCTTGTTATTACTCAGCCAAGCTCCTCGTGTTCTTGCAGAGTGGTGCTAGCAGCAGAGAGGCTAAAAGAGCAACTGCTAACCTGATAAAAATGTTTTTTTTTTGCTGCTACTACCTGGGCGACTGTCCGATCTAGCTAAAATATAAAACCCGCTTTAGCGCAGCTTTGCAGGATTTTGCGCATAGCGCAGCATCGGGCAACGCCGCTTAATTGGGTTTAAACCATTCTCGGCTCCACAAAGTCTGCTCTTCACTTTTTCCCTTAGAACTGATCTAGTTCTCATAATAAACACCCTATTCCTACTCTAAAGCCTGGCACTTGCTCACTAAAGCAATTATATAAGTCAGCACTGAGTACCTTGTTCCCCATTGGCCCTTTTTTCAATTATAAAGGAATTCCCAATACTATTCTAGCATGTCCAAAGGTCAGTTGTCAATCTCCTCTCCGGTCCAGCTGGTGAATCTGGGAATCTTGAGGCAATGTTACAACTGCCTCATGTACACAGACAACCCTCTCCTCCTCCCAACAAATTCCAACACATGTGAGAGATGCAACCATATAGCCAAACTGGAGGCTAAGCTCTCTCAACAGAAACCTGGTTCAAGGCTCCCGAGAGCACCCCAGCACTACCAGGTTATACCTCATACCATGTTTTTCGGCCCCAAAACTTGGACCGAACCACAAAAGGAGGGGGAGTATCAATATTCGTCAAAGATACCCACACCTCCAGGTTGGTGGCACAGCACGAAGCATCAGAGACTATCCATGTGCAACTAACAGTGGGTAAAGCTGCCTTCCAGTTTATAGCCTGCTACAGACCACCCTCCCAAACCCAGGAACCCCACTCGGCCTTCCTGAGAACACTGGAAAATATGAAGGTCTCTCCAAACACCATTATATTGGGCAAATTCAACTATCCAAACATAGACTGGGAGCATTACTCTAGCTCCAACACCCTAGCCCAAAGGTTCCTAGAATTTATAAACTCAAATGCTATGAAACAACTTGTTACCACTCCCACAAGAGGGGAAAACATACTGGACCTGATCATTACCAACATGGGGACTCTATGCTCCAGACTAGAAGTGTATCCCTCACTGGTAAGATCAGACCATAAACTAATCTCACTAGATATTCACATCCCGACCCCAGCCCCTGCCCAGAAAACCACAGTGAAAAACTTCTCTAAAGCAAATTTCACACTCCTCAAAACTGAGGTGGAATCCTTCAAAGCTCCCGGGCCTGTGGAAAATATGGCCCAGACCGCAGAATCCTTTATAAACGCATTCTGTGAACACCTTCAGGAAAGCATGGATCATGCAATCCCAAACAAAACCAAGACCCAATCCTCCAAAGGCAGGCATCCCATCTGGTGGACCCCAGCCATAAACAAACTATACAATAGAAGGAGGAAGCTACTACATGATAGAGCAAAATCCCAAAAAGGGAAGGCATCTCTGATCAGTATTAGCAAAAAACTACGGGCACTCATAAAATCGTCTAAGGCCAGCTTTGAGAGAAAAATTGCACAGGACACTAAGGACAATCACAAGACTTTCTTTAGTTATGTTAGGAACCTGGGTGGGAATTCCCAGATATGCTCAGAATTACTCCAAAATGACAAAAAATACACCGAACCCACAGACATTGCCAACATCGTAGCTGACAGGTTCAGTGCAAACTTCTCCCCCCCTTTCCCCACCAAAAGGGAAAATATCTACCCCAGCAGAGTGCTGCCCCACTGACATCTCAGATGCTCAGGTAAGAGCCGCCCTCACCAAAGCAAAAAACACAGCATCAATGGGACCAGATGGTGTCCCGGGCTGCGTCCTACATGAACTCCAAGAAGAACTAAACCCAAACATAAAACTACTGTTCAATCTCAGCCTTACTACAGGCTATGTACCCAAAGAGTGGCGTCCAGCAACAGTGATCCCTCTCCACAAAGGTGGTGCCTCAACGGATCCTGGAAACTATCGCCCCATAAGCCTGACTAGCTTGGTCTGCGAAGCTATGGAAAGGATCATCATGGACCTCATTAATAAAGATATTGGGGACCTACAGACACTGGATCCTACCCAGTTCGGCTTTGTTAAGGGCAGATCCTGCCTTTTAAACCTGGTCGATTTCTTTGAAACAGTCACCAAGGCCATTGACGAGGGGAAGGTGGTCCACACAGCCTACCTGGACCTCGTAAAAGCCTTTGATACAATACCCCACTCGGGCATTATAGATAAGCTCACCAGCTTAAATATAAACCCCTGTGTCACTAGATGGGTTGCAAACTGGCTCAAGGACAGAACCCACATGGTTAGAATTGCTGGAGCCATGTCAGACTCCAAACCAGTTACAAGTGGCATCCCACAAGGCTCAGTCCTGGGACCTCTCTTGTTCGGTATATATTTCTCGGAGGTACAGGCCAACACGGAAGGACTGTGGCTGACCAAGTTCGCAGATGACTGCAAACTGAGCACCATAATCAACTCTCCAGCCGACACAAGCATCCTACAAAAGGGCCTCATAGAAACAGACAACTGGTGCCAGAGCCATGGCCTCAAGCTAAATGCCAAAAAGTGTATAGTCATCCCCTTCGGCAAAAACAAAGTGCTCACAAATTACCACATAGATGGTAATCCATTAAGTACGGAAGACGTAATTAGGGACCTGGGGACCCAAGTTGATAGCAATCTCTCATTCAACAACCACGTGGCCAAAGGGGTTAGAAAAACATTTTATATAGCCCACCTAATCATGAAGGGATTCACATCTAGATCAGGGGAGGTCATCGTGCCTCTTTACTCATCCCTCATCAGGCCCATAATTGAGTACAATGCCCCTTTTGGGATGTACCTTACCAGACACCTGCAGCAACTGGAAAGACTCCAAAAGTACCTCACCAAGAGGATCAAAGGGCTCAAACAGATGCCATATGCTGCCCAGTTAAAGAAACTCCAGCTCTACTCAGTGGCATACCGCCTGCTCAGAGGCGATCTGTGCCTGATGTATAAAGCCATGTCCAATCCGGAATTAATGGACATGCTGCACCTCAGAAAATCCAAATCCCATCGAGCTACGCGATCGAGACTTGAACCTCAGCACTGAAATAAACAGGACATGCTGGAGGGACAGATTCATAACCCAGAGGCTCCCTTCACTCTGGAATAAAATCCCAGTCCAGGTTAGGCAGAGTCCCTCATTGACTCTCTTCAAGAGGAATCTTGATGAGTGGATGGGAGATCGTAGATTTACTCCGGGTATCACTTCTGTGTCACTAGACAGAGGCACAGTATACTAACCTCGAAAAAGGGCATAGCAAAATTCATTTAAAATGGGTGGTGAAAGCCAAACACACTCAGGCTAGGCTTATAAATGCCCTAGGGCAGATAGCCTAGTATAAACCTATGAACCTATGAAAATAAAGACCATAAGGCAAGCATACACCTTACCTAATTCTCTTGTCATTGGGGACTCCATTGGGACACACAGATGACCCTCTCACCAGGTTAGACAGTTAGTTACCTATCTGGAGCAAGGATCTGTGATATCATGCATGCACTCGTCACTGCAACCCAGGAACAAGTATGTTTCTATCATAGCCCATGTGTGTAAATGACCTGAGATATATCTCACTGGACTATAGGAAAAGAGACATAATGGATCCCTCAGAATATGTGTTATGGACAAATGTGAGCCATGAGTAACATTCTACCTTCACCAAGGACGATGCCACAGTATGAACATAAAATAGTTGTTTTTAATAATTGGCTTAGTCTCTGGTGTCACTCCAGGGGGATCATTTATCTGTCAGCATGGCTGGACATGGTCAAAAGATGACACTGCTTTGCCTTGGATGGGCTGCAACTGTTCCCCCTAGGCTTATGGATATTGACTAAAACCTTATTCACCTCCTGGAGCCTCTTTTAGCCAATGCCAAAATGACAAAAACCATCAACATAGTCAAACCATCTCCAAGCTACCTTAAGATATTACTGCTCAGTGCTAGCAACCTAAAGAAAAAACTCCACACAATTCCTGCCTTCCTGTCTCTGGAGAATTTAAGCATCTGTGCCATGACTAAGACTTGGTTTAAAGCTATAGAAATGACTCTATTAAAGCAAGGTTAGAGTGCCTTCTACACATTTAGCCCAACAACAGCACAGACCGGGGCCAAAGGTGGAAGTGTCTTGATCTGTGTTAGCAACAAGCATGCCTTCAGGTTGGCTAAATAGGATGACACCATGGAACACATCCATGTACAAGTCATCATAGATACCATGTACAAGTCATCATAGATATGGTCCCTCACCATATCATGACTAGTTACAAATCACCATCTATGCACTTAAAGTCTCATGGCTTTTACCTAAACCTACTAGAAGTCCTTACCATCCAAACATCATATTCATGGGTGACTTTAACTACCCCTTTATAGATGGGGAAACCTACTTGGCCTCAAACTCACAGGCACAATGCTTCCTGGACATTATTAACACAAATTCCCTGGAACAGTGCATACTCCAACCTAGGGATCAAGCATACTGGATCTGGTTCTCACCAACCTGGGAGAGCATTGCACCCTCCACTGTATCACATCCTCACTAGTGAGGTCAGATCACAAAGCTGTCTTCTTTGAAGTAAAATTCAACCTGGAAAACTCAGCTAAACCATTAGAAGGAATTATTCTAAGGCAAGCTACATCCTATTAAGTGATAGTTTGCAGCTATCTATGTACAATTATTCACAGACTCCCAATATAGACATGAATGGCTGCAGAGAGGTTGCCATACTTACCAGAAGCAAACTGAAAACAAACACTAAAAACAGACCCCATTTGGTTGAATCTTCACCTAAACAGGGTATATAATGAAAAAAAAATCAAGACCAAAATCAGGAACTGCTCTTTTATACAACTAAACAAGAAAGTAAGAGTTCTATTTAGATTCAACAAGGCCATCTAGGAGGTCAGGATAGTATTGCAGGCTAAGGATGATCACAAGACCTTCTTCAGTTATGTTTGGGACCTCAAAGTAATGCACAGCAGTGTGCTGAACTGGTGGTGAACAGTACCCACTTCACTGATAAGGGTGACATAGAAAATCTACTGGGTTTTAAATTCAGTTCAAACTTCAATTCTCCCCAGGTGAAATCCCCTCCAATATGCTTCCCCCAACTATTAGCAGGGACTAGGTACTGACAACACTCACTAAAGCCAAAAACACTGCCTCTATGAGTCCTGACAACTTCCCAGTTGCCTATTGAACAGCAGTCTAAAGCTAAACCTGTCAGAACTTTGGACCCTTCCCAGTTTGGCTCTGTTTAGGGAAGATAATGCCTATTTAACCTAGTAAACGTCTTTAAGAGGCTCAACAAGGCAATGGATGAGGGTAAAACAGTGTACACTGGGTATCCTGACCTGATGAAGGCATTAAATACATGACCCTACTCAGGCATTGTTGACAGGCTCTCTGAGCTAGGCATAAAACCCTATATAAAAAGTCAGATGAAGACACCACAGTTCACTGCATCACTCAACAATTTAATTTCTTGAAGAAACCCAGTATAGAACTGGGTGAAAGCGCTCAGTCTTTGCTTTTTTCGTTTGCTTTTTTCTGTTTGCTTTTGTCCGTTTTTTTGTATTGTTAAATGAAATTAAATTGTTGAGTGATGCAGTGAACTGTGGTGTCTTCATCTGACTTTTTACAAGTTTGATGTTACTGTATGGATTATAAAACCCTATATAATTTGCTGGATTGCCAGTAGGCTTACAGACAGGACCCAAGAAGTCAGGGTTGGTGAAATCATCTCCACCAAGAGACTAGTCAACAGTAGAGTACCCCAGGGCTCCATGCTCACCAAGTTCACAGATAACTAAAACTTGGGAGCTATAACAGATTCCCCACAAGACACAAACATCTTGCAAGAGGTTTAACAGACAAATGACTAGTGCCAAAGTTTTGGCCTAACAGTGTCAAAAAATGCATTATAATACCCTTTGGTAAAGGGTCTACCCAAGTTAATTACTCCATTGAGAAAACTCCCCTTAAGGTCGACCCAGTAGTAAGGGATCTAGGAACATATATTGACAGCAATCTGGCCTTTGAATGATTTTCTTACTATCTTAGCTAAATGTTTTTCAAAGTCGCCAACTTATTTGTAAGGGTATGGCTTCCAGGTTCAAAGAAGTACTACCCTACTCAGCCCTTATCGGACCTATCATTGAGTACAGTGCCTCCTTTGGCATGTACTTAACCAGACACATGCAACAGTTGGAATGCCCACAAAGGTTTCTCACCATGAGAATTCTTGGCATGAACACCTTGTACTACAATGATTGCCAAAAGGCTCAGTTTTTGTATTCAGTCTCCTACAGGCTATTGGAAGGGGATCTATGCCTGGCTTACAGGGTTTCCACAGACCGAGCCCTAATGGATCTGTTGCATATTCACAAAAAAAAACAGCACAAGAAAGACTAGATCCTATGATCTGAAATTCACTTGTGACATAAATAGAACTTGCTAGAGAAACGGATATGTGTCCCAAAGGATCCTTGTGCTATGAAATAGGCTCCCCATCCATGTAAACACAGCTCAACAATGACCTTATTCAAACAAAACCTTGGCAATTGAATGAGAAGTCATAAATGTAACCCTGGTCTGGGCCTCATGCTCATAATACGCAGATGCCATCACCAGTAAGAAAGATATTAAGCTAACATCCCCCTACAAATACCTTAGTTACCTCCATATTAACATGCCTGCCTCACTTCTATGATACTCAGGATCCAAATGTGTTTTGGGTGGCTGACTAGGCTTGTAAGGGCACTAGTGGTCATTAGCATAGGAACAACCTATGAAGCTATTAAACTATGTTCTTATAAACACGCTTGGCCATCCATTCAGATCATTTGTCCATAGCCTATCACTTCAGATTGCAATCCATAGTAAATAAGTCCAGTTGGGAAATTTCAGCCATTTCTTTGTGAAGATCTTCAAGACAAAGGGAGAATATTGTTTTCAATTTTTTAGTAATACATTTTTAGCAACAATCAAAAGGAGGCTTTAAATTTTAGATTGCAGTGAACCAAATAGGAATGATTTGGCATCTTCAAGAAAGTATAACTGTCTAAGTTCAACTAGACTGGCTATAAGCCATTGAAAACTGAATACAGCATGTGACAACTCACCACTGGACCAGTAATCAAGGAGCCTCACCACTGGAAACAGTGAGGACGTACACTGGGAGGATAACAGGTATGCACACAGTATTTCCAGATGCAGTTATCTGCATCAAGTGCAATTTCCCTTAAGAGCACACACAAACCACAGTCAGTCTGGGATTCCTTTATCCCTCTTTCTGCAGACTCCCAATAAGACTCACCACTGATACAACCTTATAGTTGATATCTCAGCTGAGTGACTAAGCCAAGACCTACCAGCACCCTCTCTGTCCAACCAGTGCTTTGTGTCCCTGCCCAAGTAGCTGATACACACACTCCGAGGTTTGATTAATACACATACACCTGGGAGAGGCTGGCACAGGTTTACTAGCTATGTCACCTTCTGCCCAGACTATAAGGTAGTTACCACTACCATCAGGCAACTCCTTATCAGCTACTTTAAGGCCCTTAACAAAGGGTGTCCAATCTTACTGTGTAATATTAATATTAATACAAATGGTAGTTTGACCAAGAGGAAGGCTATTAGGAGTGGCCCACTCAGTGTCACCAAATCAATATGCAAGTACTTTCAAAACTGAAATATCTCTAGACAGATCAGCCACAATGAAAGTTTTAAAAATATTTAATAATAAATAATAAAAGAACAAGAAAATGCTCAGTATATATTCACAGTGGCAGAGTTCAAAATCACAGGAAATATTTAAAACAACATTGCAGGACAGTGTCAGATAAATAAAGAAAATTATCTAAACTAAGCTTTGATATACTTCTGACTATATCTAAGAGAATTATACTGTTCCATAGAAACTTTCTTACAGGTCAAAGCAGATGTGGTGAATGGATCTTCTAGTTGTTTTGAGGTCCAAGACAGAATACAGAATGCCCTGTCTCACTGAGAGACTCCTCAAATTAATATCTCAAATATTAATGCTGGGATAGCTTGCAGAATTACACCATTTCTTGTCATTTGACTCTATCCCATGTGAAATCCCATCTGATGGAAGCTTGGCAGTATTTAGCATCTACCTGTGAAAATACATAGAGCTCAGATATTTGGTAGATGCTGGAAGTCATAAAACAATTGCATTCCTTCATAGTTTCAGAGGTAGTAATTAGTTCACCCCAAAGACAATACAGAAAGCTTCTCAGCACAGACTATGTGTATCCTGTTGCACTGAGAACTGAAATATACCATCTTTTACTGAGTAGCCATAAAGTAATTTAATTTCACCTATTTTTCTGAAGTTTTAATTTCAGCTATTTTTCTGAAGCTAGTCTCCTGTATTGTTGTTTCTACTGTTAAAATATACACATTTAAACAGTTACAATAGTGCATGTACATTTTAGTTCTATTCCAGTAGGGCACACTGTGGTTACATTTCAAACACTTTGCAAAAAACTTTTCAACATACACTTCTGTAACAGCGGTTTGATATACATATGACATACAGTTCTAATACATTTGCAACACAAGCATCTCGTATAAATCATGTTGATATTCACAAATGACATATAACTATTTACAAATTTCCAGCTAGCTGGGCTAGCAGTATCTCCTTTCATCACATGGCATATCTCTAAATTGCTAATGCTGGGCAGTCTCAAAAAGATGAACCCTTTGCTACATCTCCAATAACTAGGAGAAACATTTAGCTATATCCTTTATAGCCTACTATGGGTTAAAATATTTAAACAGACACTGCCAGGCAAAAAAATGGTATTTCCTTATCCAAAAGGCAAACCTGGGGACTGAAAGAATTCTCTTCCATCTAACTGTATCAATTTGTAAAGTGAGTTGTTGCTCCCACTGCAGTTTAACTTAATTAAGTAAATTTTAATAGGCATGATTAATATACTTCAGACTATCTGATGAAGCACTTTGGAGTGTGAAAGTGGTTATGTTTGTTATTAAAAACTGTTTATCCTTAGTTGTGACTGACATGTTCCTGTCTTTCCTACAGTATCCATTCTGAAGTATTGGTTCATTGAAATCCCTTCTGTAACACATTCATTAATAAAACTATAAAAATAATTATTCAGCATATCTTGGAATATAATTAACCTTCACCACCTTTGTTTTGTCTGAGTTAATCTTGTATCCTGAAAGCTGAACAAAACATAGAGGTTCCTGTAGCAATAAATCCAACTGTTCTTCTGGACTCAATAAATAGACTATTAAGTCATCCACATACAGAAATAATTTACAATCAACTACCTTTATATGAAATCCAGCAATGGTAGCGCTTCTTATCTTATAAGCAGGGGGTTCAAAGTATACAGCAAATAGCAAGGGCAGAAAGGGGCAACTTTGTCTGGCTCCTCCTCTGATAGAAAATGGTCTGGAAAGGATTCTATTTACCAATAAGATGTCAGATGCCCCATGATACATGGACTTAAGTATATTTACAAAAGGTAGTGAAAAAAAAACAAAACTGACATTAGTTCCTAAAAGCATTTCCATGAGACCCTGTCAAGTGCATTTTCTGCATCAACTTTAGTTAAAAGTAATCATTCTAAAGTAATATTAGCTTGCTGTGCTATAAGAGATTAGTAGATCAAACTATCATGTGTAGTTCTTCCATGTATAAAACCTGTCTGATCAAGATGAATCAGGTTAGGTAGCAGATAGCCTACAGGCCAGAATAGACATGAACAATTTAGAGTAATGGTTTAATAATTGAAATGGGCTGGTAAGACCATGGAAGTGATGGATGTTTCCCTGCTTTAGGGATAAGTAACATAAGGGATTCTTTCCAAGTAGAAGGGGGTGAGGGCACTCAGTAAAGCATTTCTAAAAGAATCGAATATCTTAGCAGTCTTTCTGCGCTACTTATATACCTACAATAGGATTCCATCCAAACCAGCGGTTTTCCTTGTGGCCAGAGATTGTATTGTAGCTATGTCCTCCTCTGGGGTTATAGGGGCAATTAAGGATGCTGCTGCCTCTTCCAGGAACATCCCAAGGAAAGAGTTGACAAATATACCCTGATCTCAGTCAAACTAAAACATCCGAGTACAGTTTCAAATAATATTCAGTAAACATACTGAGTTTGCTATGGACTCATGCAAAATTGCCTGGTCCTTTGGTGCCCAATTGGCTTTATATATCTATCTTCTTCTTGTTTTCCAAGCTTAAGGATCAGATACTTAGCAGTGGATGGAGAAAGATCATAATTTCAGTGCCTAGCAGCTTGTGCAGAGTGATACAACAATAAAGAATCTAATGTACACTTAATTTCTTTCTACTTTTGTTCTAGCTCTTTTTACATTTGTGATTGGACCTGGAATAGCTCATCCTGAAAAATGCATATTTTGGAAGTGTGACTATTTCTTAAGATTTTAGACTGGGCAGACAAATAAACAATGAGATCTTTTTTATACTTATCCCACTTATGAACTGTGTAAAGATCAAGGGAGAGTAATCCAGCAACCTCTTCTTTACTAATATTCTTAGCCAAAATAATGGCCTTTTCAGATAACATTATATTTAATTTCTTCCTGCCTGGGGAAGATAATGGAGTTTCACCAGTATAGGAGCATGATACGAGATATGAGTGGGGGATACCATAAGATTCTGAAGATACTGACACTGCAGCTGTAGAAACAGAATGTTATCTATTCTGGAGAAGATCTTTGAATAAGAAGAGATTGCAAACAAACTAATAAGAAGTCTCAGTACTGTATGAGAATCTACCTTTCCAAATAATGACAAAGTTTAAAAAAAAAAATAATTTCCCTATGGGCAGAAGGAAATCCTTCATTGGATCTGCTGAAACTTCCCGTGGCAAAAATATAAGTTTATAGCCAACAGTCCAAATAATGTATCCATGCTGGTTGCATAACCACTCGATTAAGTATGCTTGTTCTCTGGTCAAAGTTACATGCTGTAAATAAGCAATTAATATAGATTGTTCTGTATCAAAAAGTCTATCTTTTAAAAGAACATCGACCAAATGCTCCACAAGTGTAAAGGGAAGATACCATCTAATAAATGTAATCACCCCTCTTATATCCAGTCGTACAGACAGGATAAACCCCCTGCACATAGTAATTACAGCTTATTTCTCAGCTCTCCACATTTGTTAAATGAGCTTCTTGTAAGCACACAGTATAAAGCTTAACAGAAAATATATAAGTGAACACGCTTTTCCTCTTTTGAAAGTCAACCAAACCATTGACATTCCAGGTCAACAGTGTCACCTCAACCATATTTTAAGTTGTTAGATCAAATATCTGGCAAATAAATAGGGCAGTGGCTGTGAGCTAGCCCACTGTTATAATTAGGCTGAATCACAAAATTAAAGACAGATATTGACATATAAAAAGTGCAGTTACAACTAACTGCTACTCTGACCGAGTCACAAAGTCTTGTATTTCTAAAACATACCACATAAATAGAAGTGTAAAGTAAAAATATTGTCTGAAATATAAACGACCTTTCTTGAACTATGTACAAACGACAACAAATTAAATAGAAATGTGAACTTATTTACAACTGATTTATAGACTTAGAGAGAGACAAATGCTCCTTGAAGCTAGAATTAATCGCCTATGCTTCACCAACACCAGCAAACCGTAACAGAATTAATGCCTTTCTCTTGCTCCTCCCCTCCTAGTTACACTAGAATTCTGCATGCTCCTTAGGAAAAGGGAAAAAACAACTACCACAGATTTACTCGTAAATACCAACAGGCTGATAAAAAAAAAAAAAAAAAACAAGAGGAATATACCTCCAAGACAGTTCATCAAACAGGATTCATACTTCTGGCAGGGCTATATTGAAGTCAACTTGATGTTTGATTGTTCAGAGCAGTATATGCCGATGTGTGTGTTGCTTTCTGTTGTGCAATCGTCCTACTTTTGAAAACTGGAAAGGGGTTCAAGGCATTCTTTTCTGGTCTATCCGCCTTTTGAAGTTGTCCTATCTGTTTCAAATGACTATGACTGCTGCAGCTAAACATAGGCTTCCACTGAAGAACTGAATACAACTGAACCTCCTGAGAGGAAAGAAAAAACATTTATAAGGCAGGGTAAATAACTATAAATCTTCACCCACTCATTTGGGCCAGTCATATAGAGGGATGAAATTCTGCCTGGTTTATGCAGACTAATCCTGCTCTGGACCCTTCTACTGCAATAACATTACCCTACTGCCAAATCTGACCCAGAACTTTATTTTCAATCTTATATGCTGCGGTAGCGTTGTCGCCTCACAGTAAGACGCTGTCTGCTTCGATTCCCAGCTAGAGCGTCTTCTGTGTGGAGACATGCGTGAATGGGCGTACCTTCGTTGAAGGTTGTGCGTCAGGGCTGGTAATTCGGCACGTAAAAATCAACTACCAATCATTACCGGACCAGAGTTCCACTGTGGCAACCCCTAACCAGGAAAAGCCGAAAGACGCAGCAACAACAACTTATGGAAGTACACCAACATAGGCCTGGCAGAGTGGTTCCTCACTGTATTAGGCAGAGGTATCTCTAAAACAATGTCCTGGATCAGCAAATCAGTCCACTGTGAGAGCTTAGTGGTCATATAATCTAACCAAGTAGAGCCATCTTGGTTTTCAGGAATTCCATTTAATCAAATGTTATTTCAGCAGCTTCTGCCTTCCCAGTCTATAACCTTATTCTGCAAATATTTGTTCCTAGCCTCAGACAACTGGAGGAGTGGCTGCAAATGTTTTATCTTAGAAGCATGATCTGTTAGTTGATATGAGTGTTCAAAATAACATTTTCCATATCCTGCTTCTGCCTTGGTGATATTTCTGCATCTATACCATTATTGTGTCAGTCTTTTTGTTCATCAACTCCATCTCAAATTAGTCTAGGGGCTATAGTGTTTGCTGTTCTGAAACATATTTGGGAGCAGATTTGGTGGTCTTGTGGAAAGACAAGCAAAGAAGCTATACTTTTTATCTTTTTCCCCAGTTGAGTTAGGAGACATCTAAGCAGCCAGAAATAGTAAGCAGGTTTTAGGCAAACAAACTTGTGAGTCAATCTATCAGTTAAGTTCTACTTATACATAAATATTAAGTTTATCTGATGGGCATCATGGAACTTGAAAATAAAAGCTGCTTACATGGAGCTGGCATCACTCTGTGCTAAGCTTTAGAAAGGAAGATACTACAAAAAAAATTGAGATAATGACTTTTTTGTAGTCATACATTTCTTTCTGCAAGTTTAATATGCCTTTTTACAGATGCTGGGTTATATCATATATAAACTGACCTGATACGTGAATCTAGTTATCACTTTAGGGAAACAAACAGACAAGTTGACTAACTCAAAATATGTTCAAAGTAGAATTTTATTATTAAAATATTTTACAAATTGTGTAAACAATTGCATTTGTGCTAATAACTAACAAAGTGCTGCAGGTTTTCATATACTGTGGATTATTACAGGCCCTAGCCAATGCATTACATTAGAAAAGAAAACATTTGCATTTCCTACACTGGAAAAAGCCACAATGGATATAAGTAGAATGACTTCTACTGTAATTCCACATTGTCTATGTGGATGTGTTGCATGAACTCTGGGATGAGCTGATACTGTCACCATCTTTATTTACAGATGTATTCATACATTGGACATCATCAAATGATGTGGATGTACAGGAATGAATTACACATTCAATACCATTAGTGAGTATTTACCCTGCTTTTAGCTTGTTATGGAGAGATAAAAGAGGCATTGATTTACATCAGATGATGAAATGGAGCCATCTTACAGAACATGTTGCCAATGAAAATTATCTTTGAACACATACATAGGTATTATTTGCAAATATTCTGAAAATATTAACAGTATACTTTTCATTCCTTTTCACATTATCAAAAAAAGGTGTTATGCTATCCCCTCTTGTCAAACGTCTGATATGCTACAGCTATCTTGATGTAACCCATAGTTTGAAAGAAGCACTACTTTTAGCAAAGACATTTAATTTTTAGTAATAAATCTACAATACTAAGTCATCACTGAGAGACAAACCTTTGTTGGTAAAAATAAAACATTGCCCTGTCGGCCAAAAAATAACCATATTTTACTTTTCATATGCCACACTTCATTTATCAGATATCGTAACTCTAAGGAAATGTATTAACATCACAGTATTTTGAAAAAAATCTCACAGGATTCAAGTGTTTTCCTAGCTTAGAAGATCTCAAGAAACAAAGCTGTTAATTTGCCTACTGCCATGAGTTATCAGGATGGTGGATAAGGTGTGTGTGTGTGTGTGTGTGTGTGTGTGTGTGTGTGTGTGTGTGTGCGTGCTGGAGACAGTGTATGTGTTCTTTGTGTACTTGTGTTACTCCATATATGCTCCCCGAAAGGAATGCATATGTTTCCTTGACATAGCATCAAATAGCTTACTTCCAGTTTGCAACCAGTTCAAACATATGAATTAGGGATGATGCAGCAAAAGTCAAGTTAGGTATCTTATTTTAAATTCTGCAGATGTCCCAGTAGCACTGGAAACGACATGAAAAAATACATTTGCTAATGCTTTGAATTATTGACCCACTTCTTGAGTTCAGTGCATGAGCTACAGTGGAAGTTGTACGTTTAAATAAGTAGGTCAGGCATTTTCATGGATAAAAAATATTCTGAACAAACACTGTGCTGGCCATGACACATAGAAAACAACTATAAAAAGATATTTCAAATGCAATTAGGATTTGTCCAAAAGTAATAACTGGACAATTTCTTGAGGGGTGTCTTTGCATGAAGATGTAGGGGACAACTGAAAGTAACATTGTCAGCCATTAAATTTGCTATACCTTCCAGCTCAGTATTTGCAACACCATTTACAATTACTTTGGATCACTGTAGTACATAATTTTAGAAATTATGCTTTGATTGTACTACAGGTTTTTTTAACTTGAAATGTGATTTCTCTCAATAAGTATTTGTATCTCTGTGAAGAAATGATCATGACTATGCATGTTTTTATAGAACACCTCAGTACAGGCAGTAATGCTCAAAGGGTTTAGGGGGCCTTTAGTTTACATTACAAAACTTCATGAAAGTTCAATGATTACTATTTTTTAAATAAGAGACAGCTTCATGTTCCGGCCATCCATTATAACAGAGGGGTGCAATGTTCTAACATGTTTATGTGAAACAATTTATAGATAATAACACCACTATTGTGCTTACAATCTAGCTAATTCAGGGTGTTTTTCTTTGCAAAGTCCAGGAATCTCTGGACCTGCATTCTTGAGTTCCTTTATGAATCCTAATTTACAGTGGTGTAGTCTAAGAAGAACACATGAATATGATCATACTGACTGAAAATATTTGATGTGTGTTTGTTTATAATATACTTTCCTATGAAGTAGCTTATCTAAATGTGTGGAAGGCATTAAAGCCCTAAACTGAAAGAGTGCTGTCAGTAACTGCATATAAATCTACAGTCTCCGAGGTAAGGAAAACTTAAAGGAGGTGGATTTTCTTACTTATAATCATGGTAGTGCCCATCAACAATGTCAAATTTTATTTATTTTTTTATGTTGAAATGTTTGCCATGATTACCATGTTGATAATGCTGTAGGGTCTACCTGTTATTATCAAAAACCCACTTCACTAAACTTCTAATAATCAGGATGAATGTGTCGAATTCTCAGATCACCGGAATTTTACTCTGGGAAAGTAACTGCTTATTTTTGCTTTCTTTTTCCCTTATTGCACTCCCAGCATGCTTTGAAGCATTTAAAATCTGAGACTGGTGCTATGCACCATCTTCTCTCACCACTTTCGATCTAACCTGCAATCTACTATCCCGGTGGTGTGCTAATAGCTTCAAATATAAACTGGTGTTAAACTGCTATTGTTAGTACTGTGAAAAGAAAGAATAAACAAAGGGTACAGCCATTAATGTTGTTAAGGTACAGCCATTTATTTTGTTTTAGTTGGATCAATTGTGAGGTTTTTTCCTCCTTATTGTCCGTGGCTTCTGCTCTCTTTTATTTACCATACACTGCTTTAACAAATTTGAACAACTGATTCTGTACTTTTTGATGCAAAATACCAACCAACCTGGACATAAGTACAGCACAAATCTCTGTACTATGGGTAATTAAAGTGGTTCACTGGCATATGGCTGAAACTGACTTTAACCTGTGATATACTCCTTTAAATGACTTACAGCTGCTCCATGCTGTTTCATGTTATTGTTTTCTACCTTTGGTGGTAAGCATGGAGCATGGAAACCACTTTATAATTATATTACTCAGATAGAAATGGCCATAATCTATATAAGCAAGCAAGTCACTAACATGCTGGGTGCTTTATGGTTGTAGAGAATCACATGCTTTATAGTATGACAAACTCTTGGTAAATTTGCTCATGCTAAAATTTGATAGGAAGACCCTTTGCTTTTATTATACAGAATTACTACTAGTGAAATTACTGCATTTGCTTGTGTAGATAAGCCTCTGGTTTTATATGTACTGACCATTGCTATTTTGAATCTGCATTATCTGTATTGTTTGTAGAGAATATTGTTGCTGTGACCTGCTATAGTTGTTTGGCTGTTACCTATTACTGAAGACTCACTGAATTTTTGTATTTTTTTAAATACTGATATTTGGAACTCACTGCACTGTTTGCACTGATAGCTATTACTGTGACTCACAGCATTTATTGGGATGTAAACTTTTACAATGACTCCCTGAATTTATGCTTTCTCCTTTCTCCTTATTTGCTGCTTAAATATCTTCTAGTCTGTCCTAATTTTTACACATATCCTTTACTCAAACATACTCTTCTATCTCTACTTTCCCTCTATGCTTACTCCACTTTACTTTCATCTGTTTCTACGAACACCTCCCTCTCTAACTACTAATTGTAATCTTCCTTAGTCCTACCCTTTTCCTATCCTTAGTAGATTCCTGTCCTTACCAAACATACTTTCTCTGCTTTTCTAACTACTATTCTCTCCCTTCCCCTGTCTATCTCTTTCTGAAACCTAAATCCCCCTCCTATTATAGTCAATATGCCTTATACAGCTGGACTCTCATAACTAATCTACTTTAATTATTTTCCTTATCCAGGCAGTTCTCTTGGTAAAATCAAAAGGATTGGTGCAGATTCCTCCTCCATCAAGCTTGGAACAACAACATCTCCTCAGGTCTGTCACTCCAGCCCAGCTAATTTTTAACACTAATTAATGTATGTTTTACACTCTTTTCTGGCAAGTACCTAATTATTAACTACGACTAGCACACCATCAACCTAATTTCTCCTACTAGACTTTTACCCTGCTGCCCATCTCATTTTGCTTATATCTGTTTTTGTTGCTTCCATTTATTGCTGTTCTATCCTTTACTTTATATGTCCACTTAATTAAAATATCGCAGCTGTAGCATCTACTCTCAGCTTCTCTGATTGTTTATTTTTTTTAAAGTTTCCCTTTATCTGTGCCTTCTCACTCCACTCACCCTTGCTACTCTCGGGCTCACTCCTCTCTCTTACCCTACCTCCATTCACACCCACCCCTGATCTCATTTCTTTTATAGCTAACCACCCCTTTAATCCCCCTCCCCTTTTCATTACTCTTACCCTATCAGCTATCCCTTCCAAGTACCAGCTCAGCACTTACTTAAACTTATTCACATTTTCCTCCCATTAAATACTTTCCTAGTCTACCAATCTCTTTATACCATATTCCTTCATAGATTTCTCCCTCCTGTCATCCTCATAAACCTTAAATTACACTAAACTCTCCCCTTCTCATCATACTTACTACCTAGTAGTATCAAGCTCTACTGCAATATGATACTATCTTCTTCTTCTTTCGGCTTATCCCGGTTAGAGGTCACCACAGTAGATCACCCGTCCGCTCATGATTGGCAGTAGAGTTTTATGGTGTCGAGTTGCCAGCCCGGTGCCCAACCTTCCACAGAAAGCACACACATGTATGCACTCACACCTAGGGCCAATTTAGAGTATCCAATCCACCTACAGCATATCTTTAGGATGTGGGAGGAAACCCACACGACCACAGGGAGGACATGCAGACTCCACACAGAAAGCACCCCAGCGTCAAACTGGAGAACCTCTTGCTGTGACGCGGCAATGCTAACTGCTGCACCACTGCAATATGATACTATATATCCTATTCAAATCTACTCTACTTCTACTTTACTACCTCATTTCTTACAATGCTCAATTAAGACCACTTCACCTATCTCCTACCTCTATCAATTTTCTTCACTCATTCAACATATTACCCTCCATCTTTCCTACAACTTCCTTCCTGTCCAGAATCAAATCCCCCCTTCTCCCACTACCACCCTAAAAACTAAAATAAAATAGCTATTCAATTTCCCTTTACTTCATAACCCTAAGTTTACATTCAGTGCTCTACTTTTAGCAGGGGGATATTCATCCAAATCCTGGTCCTAACTCCCTTCCCTCAATAATAACATACCTATTATCCTACCACTGCTCAACCCATCCTCCCTAAAAAGCATCTGTCACTCTTTTACATGAATATCCAAAGTAATGCTAAATAAAGTTTGTGAATTCCATGCCTGGCTGTCACCCTGACATCATTACACTAGCAGAAACATAGCTGAAGCCTCAGATCTCTGACAAACACTTTCTCCCCTCAGGTTACAACATCCTATGACTAGATCAACACAAAAAGGTGGAAGAGTTGCCATTCTACTGTATACTGTAACATCTCACCATTACCCTCTTACTAACCCTACCCCTTCATTCTCACCTGCTGAACTCTTTACTGCCAACTGTAAACTAAATGATCACAACACAATAACTGTAGCAGCTATCTACATACCCCCTGGTGATAACATCTCTTTACTTGAACATATTCTCTCCTGACTTTCTAAACACCTACCTAATGAAGCCATTCTCCTAGGGGATGTCAACATAAAGGAGATACAGAAGTCTCGACCACCATGGCTACGTAAAAACAAAACAGTTTTATTGGTTAGCGCTTTCACGAACTGAGCTGCTTCATCAAACCATTACAAACTAAAATGGTGTTACTATATACTCAAAACCTACAAACAACAACCACTAAAATCAAGGTAACAATTAAACAGTTATTTATTTATTTGTTTATTTATTGCAATTGTTAACCAGGAAAGTCCACTGGGCCTAGGAAGAGCCCATTTTCAGTGGAGGCCCAGGGAGAAAAGCTCCACATTAATTAAATACAAAAGTAAAAATGTTAATACATAGGACATTTTGAGCAATAATATAATTCATTAATTACATAGAAATGATCATTAAATTCATGCAAGAATGAAAATTTTGGTACATAGAATGAAGTATTTTGAGCAGTACTTTCACATGTAAAGAAAGTAATAGCAGAAAAAGGAATAATGTTTTACAGTCAGATATAAATATGGAAACGATGCCATGTATTTGAGATAACATATGCGTATAAATATGTTTGTAGAGTTCTTAGCTGAAGGAGAGCTGACTTCAGGGTAAAAAGTAGGTGACAGAAAGGCTGGAGGAGGAAGAGTCCAGTCAAGGTGACAGCAAGATGTCAGAATGGTACAGAGAAGGAGAGGGAAATATTTGTAGATGAATGATTAAGGTTGAGGCTCCAGAGTGGGAAGTCAGGTGTTGGGGTTATTTCCTGGGGTACAGGAGCATATCCAGTGAGAGGAGTGATGTAATTTGAGGGATTTTTTAAAGGAAGCAGGATTGCTGATTGTCCTGAGTGAAGGAGGAAGATTATTCCATAACTTGGAGACAGCATGAGAGTACAGCATTTGGCCGGCTGAGAGTTTGGGTTTCTTGACAGACAATAACACTTATTTTCAGACCAGAGGTGGTGATTGGGGTGGTAAGATAATTTAAATCAGTGAACCAGCTTACGAGCTTGAAAAGCAGGTTTTAAAGAAATAGTTCCATTCAGTCCAGGTGACTTATGGGCATGAAGTGCAACAATCCATTTAATTTCCATCTGCTCCACTTGATTAGCAACATCCCCACCCTGAATACTTTCCACAAATAACTGAAGAATTAAAACTTAAAAATGTGACCATTAAAATCATTTACATGTGAAGCAAGGGCATTAGTTGAACAACATTTCCTAATTTCACCCAAATGCTCTAAAATTTGTTCTTTAAAAAGATGATTGGTCTTTCCAACATAGAAACTAGAGCACTATTGACATATAGCTAAATACACCAAGTTAGAAGATCTACAGTCAGCATAAAACTTAGGTACAGATACCCTTCTAGTTACAGGATGAGTAAAATTCTTCCCTTCAGAAATAGAGCTACATGCTTTACATGATTAGCAGGGATACGTCCCTAGAGTATCAGAATATACACTTCCATTCCTATTACTATTAAACATACCATAACTTCTTCTTTTGGCTTTTTCCCGGTTAGGGGTCACCACAGCAGATCACCTGTCCACTCATGATTGGCAGTGGAGTTTTTATAGTGTTGAGTTGCTAGCCCAGTGCCCTTCCTTCCACAGAAGGCACACACATGCATGCACTCACACCTAGGGCCAATTTAGAGTGTCCAATCCACCTACAACATGTCTTTGGGATGTGGGAGGAAACTGGAGCACCTGGAGAAAACCTAAGTGACCACAGGGAGGACATGCAGACTCTGCACAGAAGGCACCCCAGCTGAGGATCAAACTGGAGAACCTCTTGTTGTGAGGCAACAATGCTAACCACTCCACCAATGTGGCCGCCCTAAACATACCATAACAAAGAAGCCTTTTTAATGAAGTATTGTTCTTATATGCATATGTCGGTTTATTGCCCCCAAGATTCCTGACCTTTGCATCAGTCAACAATACTGGCCAGTGCTTATTAATAATATCATGTACAATATGGGTATCACTGGAATAGGTCAGACTAATCCTAGTGTTCCCATTACTCCTCTTTGAACACATACAAGGTCTTCTATTCTTCAAATAGTAGGGATATACAATATTCTCCCTATTAACATGCTCAATATTTGCATGTCGCTTAACTTCGGACAGGGGATAACCTTTCTCAACAAAAGGTCATCAATAGCCTCACTATAGGCAGGATCTTCAGTATGCAACCTAGACATCCTATATACTTGTCCTTTTACTACATTCGAAAAGACATGTTGAGGGTGCATGCCATTCCTCTAACAAGGTTTCCTAAACAAGCTTGTTCCGAGAGTACCATCATTCTTCTTAAAAACACAAACATCTAGAAAATCAATCTTGTCTAATGAATAATATAATGTAAACCTCAAAAAAGAAGAGCTAGTTTTCAAATATTGTACAAAGTCATGGAGCATATCTACCGTAACAGCCCACAAAATGTATATATCATTGACAAACCTACCATAATACTTAAGGTAGGGGATATAACTATTGTTGCATACGACATACTCTTTTTCCCATTGTGCCATCACCATGTTTGTATAACTATTGGAGCAAACAGTCCCCATGGCAACCCCTAATTTCTGTAGGAAGAAGGCATCATCCAATACTAACACATTATTGTCCAATATGAGTTCCAACATGGAGCAAATGCTAATAATAGTTCCATATGTATAATCACTATGATGCATAAGAAACAGCCTTACAGAATCAATACCGCCCATATTTGGTATCACCACGAACAGCATACAAACATCTATATAACTAAAACATAATCAGATATATTACCAATACTCTCAACACGATCATACAGAGAAGTGAGGAAATGCTCAGTATCTTTTAGCACTACAGGTGCGTTGTCTAAAACAGTCCTCAATTTCTTTTCAACAAATATTGACAAAAGTTCAGTCAACCACCCACGGCCAGAAATAATCAGTCACATTGGTGGTTGCATCAAGTCTTTGTGAATTTTAGGTAATCCATACAATGTTGGTGTAACAGGTTTTTCCCCTAATAAATATTTATATAACTCATAATCAATAAGTCTGTGCATAAGCAATTCATATAGGTCACTCTGTACCTGCTGCACAAAAGTATTTACCTCAAAATTCTGGATCTTACCATAGTTCTACATGTGAGAAACAAGTTAATTCATGCTCATAACATAAAGCCCATGACAACAATAGCACACATTTTATCTGCCAGACTTCTCATTATATTCCTGTTCTCTCTCAAATCATATAAGGCTTTTCATTCATCAGGTGATTGATTAAAAAATCTTCCTCAAAGGCTATCCAAGGCATCAAACAAATCAGTTTCACAAAGATTGATAAAAGCCTCTAATGAGCTACTCAATGGGTGTGTTAAAAGTGCTAAGTCTCTTAAACATCGAACAAGTAGTGATGTTAAAACTCTCAGTATTAGGTAACAGACAGCTCAACATGACTCTTCTAGCAAATAATCTCAAACTCAATGTGACATCATTCAGAGTCAATCGTCTAGCAGGAATAAAAGACAAACCTTTGCTTAACACCAACCTCCAAGTTAGTCCAACAGTGTGAGGAAATATTATAAACTAGACACCTTGTTCCCGATCTTGATGAAACATGGGTCTGATGAGTGGTTTGTGCACCAGGGATGCTTCCATTTCATCCTCCCTCAACTCATAGAGTGACCACTCCTCTGGGAGTTCAAAATTTCACTGGTTCAGGGAGGTTGAAATGTGAAGTTTGTAAAAAATGGAATACACCAGCCGATGTCTGCTCCTTACTATGGACAACTGGTTTAATAGATAGAGTACCACCCTCATCCAAGTTGTTGCTATTGAACACACCTACATTCATTGAACCACTCCTATTTAGAGCATCCACATCAGGTTCAGTAGCAGTATTCACTCTCTTCTTTGGCCAAACAAAAATGTTTTCCTTACTGAAGTCAGTACAATATAGTCTCACTCTAACTTCTTTTGCTTCTGCTGATTTAATTTTCTTTTATACAACAAAACATTATTGCACAAATCGTCACTTTAGCCCAACAAACTTCAAAATTATATGGACCTGTAATATTATTATGCAGTCTTTCCACCTCTTTAGCCAAGTAAAAATGCCTTACTTAGGCAACACCAAATTTAATTTACTGTTTTAAAAAAGAACGGAATTGCATTTTCCTCTGTATTGGGGCAAGTATTTAGCATTTCAGACTTGTGGTAAGGAGTCCTAAGAAAAGAATATTTAGCATATATCAGCCACTTTAATATGAGCCCTGCCCCTTTCTGTTATAAATAATGGATGCCTTTTTTAATGAATCATAGTTTATTAAACATTCATACCATATTCCTATAAGCAGTAGCAACAGTATGGTGAACCATAGCAAAACCCTAAAAAATCAAATTATATATATATATATATATATATATATATATATATATATATATATATATATATATATATACACATATACATGTGTGTGTGTGTGTGTGTGTGCTTGTATATTTTATATATATATATATATATATATATATATATATATATATATATATATATATATGTATATATATATGGATCTAGGACGTTTGATCAAAAGATCAAACGTCTGAATCCATTAAGTGCGAGCATACTTACGCGAAAGTGCTTTTCACCAAAGAAGCACTTTCATGTAAGTATGCATGTTGCCGAGGCCGTACTATGATGCGGATAAGGGAAAATTCCCTTTTCTCCACTGTAGTGTGGTCTTGGATGGAAAATATTAAAGTAGGGGGGTGCATGGGGTTCAAGCCCTCCTGCAAAAATGTAAATGTAGTGGGGTTTTTTTTTGACACGCTTTAATGAAAACACTTTTTCGGTTAAAGTGCTTTTGTTAAAGTGTGTTTGGTTGTTATGGATTCGGATGATTGATCTCTCGATCAAATGTCCTAGATCCATATATATATATATATATATATATATATATATATATATATATATATATATGTATGTATATTATGCACACACACACACACACACACACACACACACACACATATATATATTTTTTTATTTTATTTTACATTTTTTATTTTATTTTACATTTGTTAGCAGACTAGTCTGGGCTGGATACATCCATTTTTTCAGCAGAGGCCGAGGGAGAAAAACTCCATTAACAGTATAAACTAACAGTGATAAAACTATCAAAATTTAGACAAACAAAAAATTTAAACACACAGACACACACACACACACACACACACACATATATATATATATATATATATATATATATATATATATATATATATATATATATTTATAGTCAATCAAAAAGCACAGTACAATAGAACAAAAATAATCTCATATCAATCTCATATCTACTACAACTAAAATCAGGGACTTATGTATTAACTCAACCAGGATTCAGTTCGAAAGATGACATTCTATCATTCATTTATTAACTGCTAAAGGGTCAATATCTTGAAAGATGTATCCTTGTTTTCAGATGTCAGGTGGATTGATGGCAGTAAAAACAGTTTATGAGTACAAAATATAATTTCCTGGCTACACACTTGCATGGGGCGGGTTGATAGTAATCTAGTACTGTCCAGCTGCAGTCTTGTTTTCCTGAAAAAGCCAATGCCGCTGTGTAAAGTAAGCGATGAAAAATGGCCCTTTTACATGTCTTATTGTGTTGTTCTGTATTGTAATATTAGTGAAATACTTTAAAAGTAAGCATATGTATGCTAAAAAAACATTTTATTACATTTTTTAACTGTGCGATGCTCAGGAAAAGTTGGTATTATACTTTTGCGCATAGCTCTCAATGAATCACCGAGAAATTCAGACATAATCAGGGAGTCTTTTAAAATAGTAGGACTATTAATTTGAGTTGTTAACAGTGTGTGAATTAATATGCATTTTGAAGTAAAAGTAGTTTAACTGTAATTATTGTCACTAAATGTGACGTATGGAGAAAGAATGGTGAATTACAAATTTTAGAAGGGATTAAGACAGACAGAACTTATTAACGCAACCAGAGTCCAAGAAATTAAGTTGCTTATTACTCATTTTATTATACTCAGTGCTGTTATGTACAACTAGCCAGAAGTGATTTTACATGCAAATATAATTGCATGAGAAATATTTTGTGATATGGTCTATGTTTCCTGTGTTAAATATGCAGGGAAATGCCATTTATTTGTGAGAGAGTAGTTATGACACATTTCCTCCTTACAGACAATGTAGACATTATGTAACCCACACAAATATTTGTTTCTTGCCATTGCCAGCATCATTGTAGAATATCTCTTTAACTGTATCGGTACATAAACATTAACTTAAGAGAATAATTTAAGGAGTGATGCTGTTTCACTTTTTCCCAGCATTACTTAGACATATTTGGAACCTGGTTGAGATAATACTTAAGTACCTAAAACCAAGTACCCCTCTCCCAATGGATATGCTCAGCATAAAACAAACACAAGGTCATAAACCTCCCCAGGCTGAGAAAACCCATTCTGCTTTACCTTATAGTTTCCCATTTATTTGACATCTCAGTATCAAACCCATGGAGACCATTTGGTTAAAAACTTCATTGTAGAGCTCTGCCTTTAGCTATTAAAAGTTTTTATCAACCCAGAGTGTAGCTGTCTCCATTTACAGTTTTTTGTTATCTCTGTGTACTTCCCATGCCATATAATCACCTTTTTAACTATTGTCACAACCAACATCAATATTAGGACCTTTGACTTGATCACTGCAAAACCATGAGTCAGGACCCAAGATAGAACTCTTTTTGAATTTCATGCCAGTCTTTAAATAAAAAACCTCAGTAATATAATAAAATTCTGGATGTGTGTTTTTTTTCAGAACAATAAGGTAAGGGCAACTCTAAAAGATATGCAGCCATTCTCCCAGTTGCCAGGATTTATGCCATGTCACCCCGGGTTTAACATAGAGAGCATTTTGTTTAACTTTACAGGGGTATAAAAGATTTGCATAAACATTCCAATGCAAAGATTCTAAATTTCCTCATCCTGATCACATTTCACATCATTTCAGCCATTAAAGCCCACCTTTCCATACGTATTTCTCACCCTAACATTCTCTTCCAAACTTTCTTCACCTTACATAGTGTTGGCATATCTAACATGTCCATAGCTTTTACAGTATTGGAAATCAAACCCAATGCCAGAGGTTGAAGCCTAACTGCTTCTAGAAAACTGTTCATGATCATGATCTTAGGAGATCTGGAGTCTCACATCAGCTCTCATTCTTCTCCTAAGCTTATTTTTACCAGACCAGACTCAAAGTCCCTGCTATCTGGCAGAGCAACTTCAGTTGGTGCTTTCCTCCACTCCAAAATGTCATCCCTTTTCCTTAGCTGGTGCCAAAACTGTAATGGTAATCAGTGCTGCCTTCATGTCCAGTTATAATAATGATCTGTAGCTTATCCACAGCCCTAGCTCCAGTTGGTATCAGGTCACATAACCATGTTTCAAATGTATAATCCCTAAATCCCCATTGTATATCCTGTTTTATTTCTTCCAAACCTAATCTAATCCTAGTCCTCCTCTCTTCCATCTCAAACAATTCTAACCACTTATTCCCATCTGACATTCCAACATGTAGATATAGATATGTTTCTATATTGCATGATAACTTAGTGTCTGCAATCAAATTAAATTTGCCATTTTACCCCCACCCCCACCCCACACACACTAATATCATTACACATCTGGAACACCCAGGCCCCAATGCATATGGTAAAATAATTTTCTCCTAAGGCACCCTGGGTGTCTTTCTCCAAAACATACAAAATCCTTTATCTATGAAAATTAAATTTAAGGAAAAGCTTATTGTGTGGCTTATGGGGAAGTATAAATAATTGTAAACTTTAAACCCTCTGATCTACATCCGAGAAAAGCTCTTTCATTTTTCTCAACAATCCTTCCATCATCCCCATTCCTCTATTGTCAATATCATGAATGCCTCACAAAGTCTTATAGCCATACTCCCAAATACTTCAGCTTTTTCCTGTGCTGGAGAAAATAAATTTCTTTAATAAGCTTATGGCTGAGAGGAAAGTTACATGAAACCTTTTCCATGTTCTCTAAATTTATTCTGTAGCATGCAAATTAACTCAACTGACTAAGACTTCAAAATAATCTGGAAGACTTCATTTTGGGATAAAAACAAAGATTAGAATACCATCTGAGAAAGGTGAGAGCTTTAAGTCCAGATTTTGCCAACTATATCACTCAGTGTCAGATTCTCTAAACATGGTTGCCAAGGGTTCCAAATATGAAACAAAATTGTGAAAAGAGGGCAAAACTCTGGATTGCTCCTTGAAAACTTTATTAATTCAAGCAGTTTAGAATTATCTTTCACATTAGCCATGGGGTCCAAATAAATAGCTCATAGTAAAGACTTTGGGAAATCCATCTGTGAAAAAAATTCACATAAATAATCCCCCCAAAACCCTCTAAAATGCATTTTCAGTGTCTAGGCTTTGCAGTAATAAGGGCCATGTTTTGTCTTGCACAGCCTGTATTATCAAATTATGTCCTCCAACAAATTCCCAAAGATCACCATGTATCAGCTAAAGTAACAAATCAGTTATACTCTTTGCCAGAATGGTCAAGAAGATCTTATAATCAGGGTTTAGAATGGAAATATTCCAATAGGACAAGAAAAGTGAAGGTGTCTTGTATTCCTTTAATATAACCACTATAATTGCACTTTTCCATTAATTTGGGACTATTCCCATATATTAAGACTCTGTTCCTAAGAACAATCGTTTAACTAACAAATTCTGTTTTGCTAATTTCCAGACTTCTACTATAAGACTATCAGACCTATGGGTCTTTGTTTTACTCATGCTCACTGGTGTTTCATCTAGCTCTCCTAATATAATTAAGCCTGTGTAGTGACTACATTTGCCAAGCCACCAATCTAGAGAGATTAACCATCTGCAAGACTGCACAAATGTTCTCTAAGTCCCTGTTTTGAACACTGTAATCTGTATAGAGACATTCATAAAACTGTTTGACAATGTTCAATATCTCATCCTGCCCTTTGCTCCTTCTACTATGTTTTATCTGAGCTTCACTGCTGAGTTCTTAAGAGGTGTAGAAGTTTAAGCAAAATACAGAACTTTATAGACTCTCCTTCTAAAAGTCATTCTATGGTCCATACTGGTCTATTTCACTTGGTTAGTGAATGACATTGTGGAAACCCATATGGTTGAGACACATGATTGACAATGCAGTATGTTGACCTTTTTGATGTCATGGTACATTGGGACTTGTGGAATGTAACCTTTTCCCCATTGTAGTATAATCTCAATCCAGATATATAGATATATTTATATATTTATATGTCTCCTCTCTCTCTCTCTCTCTCTATATATATATATATATATATATATATATATATATATGTATATAAATATATATATATATATATATATATATATATATAGTTATATAAAATGAGCAGGGGGTGAAGGGGTGCAGGGTGCTTGCCTCACTGAAAAAAACATTGTTTTTGCATTGTTTCTATTAATTGATGAACTGCATTGTCAATCATGTGTTCTTGACCATGTGGATTTTGACACTGTCATTCATCAGTCTATTGAAATAGATTGAACCATAAAGCCCTGAACCTCATTCTTTAAGTTTTTCAGTTGCTTTTGGTCAGCCAGGCTTTAATTACCCTGTCTTAATTGCAGCTTCCTTATTTTCTATACTTTAAAAAATGTACCTATTACTCTCCTTCCTTCTTACAGTAGATTTGTATGTAATGACCTCTTGCTTGATCTACCATCTACTCTGGTCCCAGCTTTCTGGGCATCCCTCCACCATGTTACTTAGTAAACTCCATAATTTATTTATTTATGTATTGATTGACTGACATTTGGTGATTGCGAAAGTCTGACTGGGTAGGAGTCAATTTTCAGCAGAGGCCCAGGGAGAAATGCTTCAAATTATTATAAAACATTTTAAGAACAATAATTTTACAATCTTCAAAAATAAAACAAAAACATCTTCAGTTTAAATAATTATAACCAATTACAGATAATATAAAAACATTGATTAAGTACTGATACAAGTTCTAAGACAATCATTTAATATTAATAGACATTTTAGACAGTTTGTAGAAAAAATAAAGGTAAGTTCGTCTAATACAAACAGGAATTGCAATTAAGTGAAGGAAAGACAAGTTTATGGTGTATTTAAAGAGAAGGTCAGGGAAGAAAATGTGATAGAAGTAAGTGAAGAAGGGAGAATAAGGAGATACTAGGAATGCAAAGGTACTTGTTCACATTTAGGGATATCATTTATACTGGTTTTGAGCAAGAACAGAGACATATTTTAGTTAGGCAGTCTTTCAATGTGGCTTTGAAAGATGGGAGGGAGGGTTTCATAGGTTCATACTAGGCTATCTACCCTAGGGCATTTATGAGCCTAGCCAGAGTGTGTTTGGCTTTCGCCACCCATTTTAAATTAATTTTGCTATGCCCTTTTTCGAGGTTAGTATACTGTGCCTCTGTCTAACAGTGACACAGAAGTGATACCCGGGGTAAACCTACGATCTCCCATCCACTCATCAAGATTCCTCTTGAAGAGAGTCAATGAGGGACTCTGCCTAACCTGGACTGGGATTTTATTCCAAAGTAAAGGGAGCCTCTGGGTTATGAATCTGTCCCTCCAGCATGTCCTATTTATTTCAGTGCTCGATGGGATTTGGATTTTCTGAGGTGCAGCATGTCCATTAATTCTGGTTGGACATGGCTTTATACATCAGGCACAGATCACCTCTGAGCAGGTGGTATGCCACTGAGTAGAGCTGGAGTTTCTTTAACCGGGCAGCATATGGCATCTGTTTGAGCCCTTTGATACTCTTGGTGAGGTACTTTTGGGGTCTTTCCAGTTGCTGCAGGTGTCTGGTAAGGTACATCCCAAAAGGGGCATTGTACTCAATTATGGGCCTGATGAGGGATGAGTAAAGAGGCACGATGACCTCCCCTGATCTAGATGTGAATCCCTTCATGATTAGGTGGGCTATATAAAATGTTTTTCTAACCACTTTGGCCATGTGGTTGCCAAATGAGAGCTTGCTATCAACTTGGGTCCCCAGGTCCCTAATTACTTCTTCTGTACTTAATGGATTACCACCTATGTGGTAATTTGTGGGCACTTTGTTTTTGCTAAAGGCGATGACTATACACTTTTTGGTGTTTAGCTTGAGGCCATGGCTCTGGCACCAGTTGTCTGTTTCTATGAGGCCCTTTTGGAGAATGCTTGTGTCGGCTGGAGAGTCGATTATGGCACCCAGTTTGCAGTCATCTGCGAACTTGGTCAACCACAGTCCTTCCGTGTTGGCCTGTACCTCCAAGAAATATATAGGGGGTTAAACCAAATAAATAACAAGGCATTTCTTAATAAAATAAGAGCGGCGTAGATAAATGGAAAGAAAGAAAAAATGCCTACTGACTAAATGATGGCACTATGTGCATGTATTTAGGTCTCTGACTTTAATTCCTCATGATTTTGCCTCATGTTGGTCTGTTTCTCATGCAACTTATCTTCTGGTAATTATCGCAGAAGGAAGGCTTAAGACAGCTATGAGTTTCAGCCTTTATTTCATTAAAAAAAAATGAATGAATCAATAATTATTTATAGCAATTTTGAACTGTTTTGGCTGATGTTAGCTGTCACTGTTACTGTTACTAGGGGCTTTTCAGTAGAAGGCATGTTTTTGTGTCAGAAGTGTTTCCATCCTAAAACATTGTCATGTGGAAGCAGGAATTCTGAAAGTGACATGGGTAAATAGGAATTTTGAAAGTGGGTTTATATTTAATTTCTTATTGATGCCGTAATACTTGTAGATATGAAAATTTTGGAATAGGTGGGTATAAGGTAGAGCCTTCTCTTTACATATTAGAGGATTTACTTTTGGCCTTTTCTTTGTAGATGGTGGTGTGCCGAGTACCAGTTGTGGAGATACACAGGGAATTTGCAGATGATGGAAGCAATGGAAAGCAAGGAGGTTACACATGGGGAACACAAGGAGGCAACAGTTACTGACTGAAGTAAGTGGATTTCAAAGTTGAGTTTGGTAGAGGATTTACACTGCTAGCCAGGAAAGGATAGGCATTTGAGTTGGTGGTCTCAAGGTTAATTGCCATTCGATAAGCTAGATCAATGTTTGAAAGTTGTCCCTGCTTTTGGGCGTTTGCATTCAATTGTAAAAGGGAGCAACAGACATTGGCCATATGTAAGAGTTTGGGTTCCTGTAGAGGGCTTGATGAGGTTACAGGTAATGTATTTTATTAAGTGCTCATTAAGGCACGTCAATGTGGATGGGGTTCAGGTAGGTGGGAGGGGAGTCACAGCACTCTTAGTATCATAGGAAGTTATTAGGCTACTGCCTCAGGGATGATTACAAGCTAGAGAATTTCGGCTCTTATTTCTGGGGATTTGAGTCGTAGCATAAAGAAAAAAAAAATAAAATAAAAAAGATGGGGCTGGTACTTTGGGGCAGAGTTTGGCAAACACTTGATGAGGTGACAGGGGTCCTTGTCAGTACCTCCATGTTAAGCAATTATCGGTATGTTTGCACATAGAATGTATTGTTTTTCTTTTCTTTGCAGATTGCTGAAGGACAGAAGGTGTCATGCAGTGGCTGAAAAGGGGATCTCAAAGGTGATTTTTTTTTTTTTGATAGGATGGATGTTTTGCCACCGGAATGGGGCTCAATGTGGGTCTGAGTAATCACCTTATTAAGGCATATTAGAGATCTGTGTTCAATTGCTGATTATTGCATTGGTATAGGGGCAAGTAAGGATGAGGTAGGTAGGGGGGCCAGGGGGAAACTGTTGGAGACAGTATATGAGGAGTGTGGGGATCCCATGGGATGAGTAGAGTCATGACATTCATAGGAGCACAGGACATATTAGGCTAAAGCCCTATGAATCTTGCTAGCCAGTGAAGTGAGTTCACAGATGATAGAAGCAGGGCTAGTGAGGTGTGGTGGATGGAGTAGTACACAATGTGGTCACTCGTAATTCCCCTTGTTGGGTCATTAAGGCAAGATAGGGTGCTGTGATCAAGTAGCATGGAAGCTGATTATTGCGTGGTAATGTGGGGCAAGTTAGTTAGAGGTAGGTAGGGGACTAGGGTGAAACTGGTGGGGATGGATTATGGGGTGTGGGGATACCACAGGAGGAGTAGAGTCACAACATTCATAGGAATGCAGGAACTTATTAGTCGAAAGCCCCATGGCTCTTGCAAGCCATTTGACTTCAAAACCCAGCTTTCAGGTGGTTGGAATTTTGGGGGTTTTGGTTACTTATCCAGTTGTTTAAACCGTATCTGGGGGAGAAGGGCCAAAGACAAGCTGTTCTTTGACAGGAGGCCTGAGTGGTTCCTAACAGGTGGTTGGGGCGATAAATTTGTCTTTTGAGCAGGTAGGGTGATTGCCATTTGGTAATGAGTGCACTGGTGGTGTTTATGGTTGGGCACATAGATTACTTCATTGTTGGGCTTAGGTGAGTTGTCAGGAACTATGTCAAGGGGTTCTGGTTCTGGATCTTAGTGTTAGGGCATTAAGGTTTTAGAGTTAGCCTATTTCCTGCAGTAATCAGGTTACTGTACATCCACAGCTGTGTAGTTTGGTGGGCTAGGGTGAGATGCTATAGTTGACAGGATCCTGGGTTCGGGACTTGTTAAGGGTTTTCTTTGACCAGGGTGCAGATTTGTGTTCAAGGGGTGATAGTTTTGTGGCACTTGTTATGGCTATAGGTTGCCATTCCGGAAAGGTCGAGCCATGGTTAGTGGCTTGAGGAAAGCGGATTAAAGGGAATGTATTCTCTTGGAGTGGAGGCTCTGGTGGTACAATGGGGTTATGGGTAATCCTACTTTATTTAGTTTCATTAAGGCGCATTCCAGTGATAGTAGGTCAAGGCATGGGGTTGATGACAGGGTTCTAAGGTACTTTATAGATGATGGGTACACCAAGTGATGTTTGGCTTAACCCTTCCATTTATGGGAGGTTGTTGGTTGGGAAATTTTGAGAGGGGGACCAGCTTGGTCAGGCTGCTTGGTGGAGAAGAGGGACAGGCTTTCCCTCTTCTGTTCCACCTCCGGTGTGTGGAGGTTTATTCCAGACATTTGTGGAAAGGAAATGAGCAGCTGGAGGAAGTTTGCTGAATAGGTAAGCAAATGGAGGTAAGGATGCTGCTTATCTGGTTGGTAATTTGGTAACTGATGAAGTGAGATGGGATACTGCTTCATAAGTAAAGTAAGGGAGCAAAGGTATGGATGCTGCTTACTGGACAGGATGAGCAGGTATGCTGTCCTGATTAGCATTACAAGGAGGTTTATAAGTAAAGTAAGCAAACAAAGGTATGGACGCTGCTTACTGGGCAGGATGAGCAGGTACTCTGTCCTGATTAACATTACAAAGATGTTTATGCTGTGTTTAGAATCAACTATACTATGTCCAGTTGTAAATAAAATTGGTAATCAAAGTTATGAAAGTTTAATAAAGGTCGTCAAATGTCATTCGGTGTGATGTGTTTATTGAAGGGGACTGGGAAAAATGAGGTTTGGTAACAAACCAAGTTGTACTGGGCCATCTTCAGAAGGAGTTAGGCTGATATATTAGTGGGAGTTTAGTGGGTTGGGGAGGTGAAAGGGTTAAATGGAGGGAGGGATGATTGGAAGGAAATAAGATAAGGATGGGGAGGGGCTTAAGGGGTTTAGAGAAGTGTAGCTGGGTAAGTAATCACATTTTGGCATTAACTTGCTACCCTCCCTCCCTTTTTTGTTGGCAGTTTGGCAGGGATTTTGGTTATATTAGTTGGGGTAGGTGGAGAAGAGGGACAAGCTTGGTATATTTCTATTGTGCTTGTTCCAGTTTACTCGTGCTTGTTTTCTTATAAGGTTTCCATATTGTTATTCCATACTCAAATTTGGGTCTAATGTTTCTAACAAACAATGACTTCATCACTTCTGATTTCTTAGAATTTATAAATCTTTTTATACAACCTATATTTATAACTATCATTAACAAATTGGTTGATACGATTAGAAAAACTCAAAGTTGGATCTACCCATATACCCAGGTCCTTAAATGAATCTGTAGTTTCAATCACTGTGTGCTATATTAAATAATCACCTTTCAATCCATGTCTTCCAAATCTCATATGTTTAGTTTTTGATGTATTTATCAGCATATTATTCTCCTCTGCCCAAATGGTTAATTTAGTCAAGTTAATTTGCAGACATTCCCTATCTGTAACTCATGTAATCAGATTACCCAATTTCAGATAATCTGCATACAAACTGTAGAACACCTCAGATGAAAAAAAGATACGTCTGAAAAATGCAATCTAAACAAGTGTGGGCTAGGACAGAACCATGTGGGACACCCTGACTGTAAACAAGAATTTCACCTGTCCAGTTGCTGTATGATATTTGCCATGCAGCTATCCATCTTATCGAGAGTACATCAATACTTAGTTGTTCTAATTTATTGATTGATGTTTTGTGTAAGACCCTATCAAATGCTGAAGTTAAATCTTTTTAAATTGTATTACACACAAATTTTCATTCATAGCTGTTATTATTAGAGACTGTTATGTTACAACTGGTAATAGATCTATTATCAACATATGACAGAGGAAAGTTGAAAATAATGACTTACATTGAGAAACATTGCAGGTTTCATGTACCCTGAAAATAAAATAAAAAACATTTAAAATGTTATACATAGTCTGGGTATTATTTTTTTTTCAGTTGATCAGAGGTATGAAATATATAGAAACTATAAGATATACTGGAACAAATAATGAAGGAGCTGCACAGATTTGATTTATGGGGAATCTGGTTGTAAAGCTAGTTTTCCAAGTAGTTAGAAAAAAGATTTATCCTATAATTGCATACAATGCTGAATTATTGAATGGTTGTACAAATGTTTAGTTAATTAAGACCTAAAAACCCTTAATTAAGAAAAAATAAGGTTGCATAAATCCTTCTTCGAGATGTATTTAAAGGAAAAGTTGGGAATGATAAGTGAAAATGATAACACATATGAATATTTTAGCGTCTTGATTTAAAAGCTATAAGGTCAGACCAAACAAAATATATTTTTAAAGTCAAAGGAGAAAGAGAGAAGGAAAATAAGTTGAGGCATAATTGTAAGTTGAGAAGAAAAAAAAACATTGATTACTTATGGTCTAAGTCAGTGGAAAATTAAATGAAAAGAAATATTATACTAAGTGGCAAATATCTCGCTTCAAGGAACTCACAGACCATTACTGGAAAGTAAAAAGAATTAAAATTCTTTTCTTATGTTCTATGTACAGCAACTGATAAAATAAAGAGCAAGGAATATGAGTTCTATTATAATTATAGAAACTGAAATAAACTTTTATGAAATATAAGTTCAAAATTCAAACAGTTAATCAGTGGGAACACAGAATTAGTAATGAAGCAGCAAATAAGGTTGTAATATGAAACAAGTGGAAGATTTGCTGGTCAGTAATCAAATAGCTATAGAAAAATTTATAATGAAAGTTTACATTCAAGTATCAAAAGAGGCATAATTATTAAATGTAAGGTGATGTGTTTGTGTGTTTGCCTGAGCATGCAAACTCTCATTGGTGTGGATAGGCCACAACAAAGGTAACATTTTTATACAAGAGATTTGAAGAATGATGGTACAATTTTATGAGTGTTGATAAGATGAAGGAGTGGCTAAAATATCTCATGGTGTGATTGCATCACAGCATTTTGAGATCCCTTCTATTAGAACATCTTTAAAAATTCAATGTATGCAGTCTGTGTAGACACTCATGGTAGAGCTGAATCTATATTACCATTCTGATTCAAGCTTTTTAGTTTGTTTGCATATGTGCTATGAACCATCTGCCCACTTGGTGGATGATAC
Source organism: Protopterus annectens (assembly GCF_019279795.1). NCBI lineage: Eukaryota > Metazoa > Chordata > Ceratodontiformes > Protopteridae > Protopterus > Protopterus annectens. Next base: position 601,566,784 of record NC_056747.1, read on the forward strand.
CATACCATTTCCTCAGCTCTACTCAGTGCTTGTTTTTGAACCAGGATGTGGCCTTTTCTCCAACATTTCTCTGTTCAGTGAATGTATGTAATGCTTGCCACATCTTTGAATCTCAACTCTTTATCCTAACCTTGTTTTGCATCAGTATATAGCTGTATTATATAACTGAACTGTTTTTATAAATCCTTAAAAGAAGTAATGCCTAAATATTTTATAACTTTTAATTCATGGGAGGGTTTGTTAAATGTAAAATATTTTGTGTATACACAGCTGTCTACATTATGCCATTTGATCTTCTGCATTAATTGTAATTATTTGTTACTTCTACATTTTACATTACATAATAGCTATATGGCAAAAGAAGCTGGAAGCAGCTTTCTTTATTTTATTTTTATCATTGTGTAGACTTTTGTTCAGATTAAGACATATCATTTCAGTTTGAGTAGGTATGGGTGTGTCTTACATGACTGGCATTCTGAATGACAGATAGTATCATTACACTAGAAGAGTTGTTCCTTTTTTCTCCATGTAACATACTTATACTGTTATGATGAAGCACATTATAGGATATATACATACATACAGAAACTGGGATAAAAGGATGTCCCTTCCTACAGAATGGCTAAGTCATTTGGGAATTCAAGGACTATTCCTAGCTTATAATCACCTGCAAACTTAGTCAGCCAGAGCCCTTTGGTATTGACTTTTACTTTATAAAGTAGAGAGATCCCAGGACAGAACCCTTGGGGACTCCACTAGTGACTGGTCTTGTGGAGGTAACTTCCCCTATTTTGATTATTTAAGTCCTATCTGTGAGCCAGTTGGCAACCCAGCAGGTGACATAGGGATTTATTCTCAGTTTATTTCACTTTTCTTCTATGCCTGAGTGAGGACTAGTACCCAAAGCTTAGGCCAAGTTGAAGTATGCAATGTGTACCGTTTTGTCTTCATCCATTGCTTTGATGACTTTTTCAAAAAACTCCACCAGGATGAATATGCATGACCTGCCCCTGACAAATCAAAACCGAGATTCTTATATTTATTTATTTATTTTACATTTGTTTACTGGGAAAGTCCGACTGGGTAGAGCCCATTTTCAGTGGAGGCCCATGGAGAAAACCTCCACAAAAAGTGTCAGTACATACAACATTAGTAACAGTAAATACAGCATGACAAACAATATATACAACATAAGTTACAGTAGCTACAGCAAGTCTAACAGTAGATACATCAGAAATGGAACTTAACATAATGATATTATTAACATAGAACCTATGAGCATTAATTTACATTTGTAAAGGGAAAATCATTTTAGATTCATCACACATTTAAGAATAAATAGAAAAAAAGAAGAATCATAATACAGATAAGATTACTGAACAAGAGATAGGCTGAATAATTAATGGAGAGTATACTTATGATAAGAGGAGATCAGCAAGGGGTGTTGCATGAGCAGAGCCAAGTGTCAGATAATTTCTGAGTAGTTTTTTTTTAAACTGGTGGGTGTTGTCAGTGGTTCTAATATTATGGGGAAGGGAGTTCCAGGTTTTTTGAGATATAGGAGGAGTATAATGAGTCTCCTGCAGTGTTGTTAGTTTTAGAGACTTGTAATAAAAATGTATTTGATGATTGTGGTGTTGGAGCGTTAGATTAAGGTTGTAACAAGCTTTATTTTATTATTACGATTATTACAGGTAAGGCCCAGTTGCTGGCACTCTGCATTTTATGCAACAATGAGGAGGAAAAATATCTGACTTCTTTCAGGGTGCTGGAAGTCCACCTCCGATTTCTCACCATCTCATTGCCCTTTATATTAAAGCAGTCATATATTCCTCCCATTTACTATGGCCACAAACTCAAACGGTCCTGCAGCAACAAGTGCAAGTGTTCAACATAAGACTGAGGTATGTTGCTTTTTACATATGCATTTGTTTGTATTACTTGCTAACTTGTATAGGAACTATTTAAGAACAAAGAGTGGGTGGAAACATGCTTGTGACTGTTTCCTGAGGCATGGTTTGCTACTGTGCATCTTACTGTGTATTAATCTGAATATTATCAGACTGTCCAGGCAGATTTTTGTAGCATAATGAAAACATTCTAAATACTTAAAGCAATTTGTATCCAAGTTATTTAGATTATACAGAAATGTCATAACCTTGTCAGAATGTATCCCAAGAGCTCTATAACTTCCTAATAGAGAAAATTACAATTTCCTCTGCAATGACACTTACTAAATGGTATTTTGGGGCAATTACATAACCACAAATAAAATCAAGTTTAGTAGTTATTTTTTTGGGGGGAGGGGCTCTAAACATTCTGTATACACCTTCACAAACACTCACCTCCCATGTACAAAGAGACTACTGCAATCTACATATTATGATTCTGTCTCTAAGTCACCACATCTTGAGAAAAACAGGAATTTCCTTGATTGGTAGACTTTGTTTTTGATATCTGGTGTAATCGCCATGGAACCCAGTTGTGGTTTATCTTAGAGTTATCTTATTTCCATGTAAAATGGTGCCATTGTTCCTAAGCAATATAAGTATTAACCCATTAATAGTTTCTGTCACTGCACTATTATTATCCTGCCCAAGAAAAAAAAGACCTTCGAAAGGAATGAATATTTCTTTCAATGGCACAACATTATGAGAAACATTTGTTTTACTTTTTTGAGGTCCACTTTACTGCAGGTCCTGGTGCCAACACTTTCAGCTCCCTTTTCTCATTTTATCTTTCTTACACGGGTAAAAAAAGCTATGATTAATTTGTCTAGTCCCTGGTTTAGTGCCTTTAATAAAATCCACACAGTTGCAGCACATGGTGTTTCACTCCCTGATAAATCTTTTGCATGTCATTTTGATTAACTGCAGCTTTTCCTTAATTGCATTTTGTCTAGTAATAAAGAGCAGCGTGGTGCATGAGCTGTATGAAGAATCCATTGAGGCTTTTTCATGTCAGAGAAAATCCTGTGAAAGGAATCAATACGTAGGACAAATTCTGAAGTCAGTGTGCTATCAGATACAGATGTAGTGAGATTACAGCTGCAGTGTGTAGGTCAATGTTCTCAGTGACTGTGTACATAGTTAAAGCAATTTTTTAGTGTTCTGAGAGTGATGCATTATTGATACATGTAGATAGCTTCATGTCACATTTTATAATAAGCAAGTGAGAAACTCATACTTAAACAGGTTAGAAAGATTTGATAAATATTTGATAATTTTGCTGAAGCCCTACTTAAAACAACAGATCTTCTTAGCTATTAAAATATCACACTGAGTGGAGGATTTCTGTTTATTAGAGAACACCTAAATCTCCTAAATAAATTAAAATAATTTGAACAAAAATACAGAATTCCTTTATGTGGTGCATAAAATTATTTTTCAAGAACAGTGTGCATGAACTTTTATTATCAGCAAATGCTTTCTATCAAATTTTATAATATGCACTCAGCATTTTATGAACAAGGTTTGAATGAAATCTTTAACTGGGAGAAAATCTAATCACATTTAGTTTCTCTTTTCTTCTGAGAAAAACATTGTTTCTAAGGATAATATCTTGTCATAGTTTAGTGATATTTAGACGTAAGGACATCTACCCCTGACCAAACTAATGGTGGTTGCTCAAGCAACCTGAGTTACACGATTATGGCCAGGAAGAGATATGTTGGACATCTGGTATGCCTCTTTTTCTTTCTCGAGTAAGAGGGGATAAACTTCCTTAAGAAAACAGTGATAGAAATGGGATCCCAATGTGCAGCAGCTCTGGGTTATTCTTATTTAAAGTAATGCATTTTTGTGTATGTGAAGCAGAGGCATAGCTGTGATTTTTAGAGCTGTACGACATCTTTTAGAATGTATCTCCCTCAACTGCCACTATAGAATCCCCATACTCTAGCCATAGAAATTGCAAGCTTTAGCAAAACCACATGTTCTGAAAAAACATTTAACAAAAAATATAACCAAAAACCATAATTCGTATGTTAATTATAAAATCTTTTCTACTACATCTCACAACAAAAAATATATAAATTATTTTTTAAAAATATTTTTTTATTTTATACCATGGAGTAAATAAAAATCATTTTTATCATGATCAGCTTATTAAAATGCCACTGCAAATCTCTCTTCAGTCCACTGAGGAAGCATCCAAAGATTCAGAACATATCACAGCTATGGAAAGGAATGCAATATCTTGTAAATATTACTGATCACTGTTTAAAGCAGCCAGTTATTTGTGTGTGTGTGTGTGTGTGTGTGTGTGTGTGTGTGTGTGTGTGTGTGTGTGTGTGTGTGTGTGTGTGTTTGTTTATGGCTTTGACAAAGACTGTTCTGATGGAAAGGTTAACGTGTTTTTGCATTCTTGTAATTTGTATTGTTTCATTACCTTTTGCTATTTTGTATATTGTAGCATATTTTTTACACTGTTTTAATTGTATGCTTCTTTAAATTGCATATTTAAACTAGGAAAGAGACTACAGCTGTGTCTCATGTGAGTCACACGGAAATTAGAACAGGTCAGATAAGTTTATTTACCTGTGAACTGAGAATGGTGCTAGGAAATAAACCTTGTATTTAAGGAGTAAAAATAAAACATGTCAGAGCTTTACTGGAAAAGGTCACTCAGATTCTTCTATAGACTGCTATGAAAAAAAGCTTAGTTTGTTTTTGTTTTCTTGTGATTTGTATTGCTTCAGTGCCTTCTTTTATTTTGTATATTGTATTGTATTTTCTTTACACCATGTTTTAATTGTATTCTACTTTCAATTGCATATTAAAACTAGAAAAGAGATCAGAACAGTGTCTCTTGTGAGTCACACTCTGTTGCTGCTGTGTTTTTAAACCAAATGGCCTCTTTAGTTGCCTAGTCATTATGGTAATTTGACCACATATCTCCTTCCCTGTCCTCTTTCATTGGCTCTTGTCAATAAGCACAAAATTATCATTTTGTGAATTCATTTCCCTTCATCTATTACATTCATTGGCCCTCTCACTGTATTACATGGAGCTAGAATAAAAAGTGTCCACTCCCTTCTGATCTATCTTGCTTTTTTAAAATTACTGTCTTTCCCCTTATAATGCTAAAGCTGAAGTTACCCCCTCTTTCATATACGTCTGCCTAGTGCATGTTGCAACTCTTAGGATTTTAACCCTTTTTTCCATCTTACCTTTAAAATCTGCAGCATCTAGTCCAACACCAGCAATTATTGGAAAGCCCACATTATGCCTCTCAGCAGTCATTTTGAGATCAATGTTTCTGTTTTGCTTCTGGTGAGAGAAGGATCATATGGACATAATTTCCTGGAGACTGCTGATCACCAGAAAGCATGCTATTTCATAGGTGCCAACTTGGAATCAGTGTTTATATTCTGCTTCTGGTGAAAAGAAGGAGAGGGCATTGATTCCTGTCTCTAGTTAGGAAGTGAGTGTCTGTGTGGGATCTTCCTGATTAGTTTGGTTGTTATTGAAGGCATCTGCCAGGAAAAGGCTAAAATGAGCCTACAGACCCCAGCTGGGACAAGACTGTGGATCATTACAGAGCCTGTGCCTGCTTCTCATCTTGGGATTGGTAATATTGTTTTGCTTCTGATGTAAGAAGAAGCAAAGGGACATTGTATCCCAGCAGCAGCAAACTGTGGTAAGACCAGCACTAGTACTAGCCAAGTACTAGCCAATCAGGTGAATCCCTTCTTTTCATATTTCTTGACAAAGCTAATTTGTTCTTTTCAGTAAGTACTGCTTGATTAGTTGCCATCTAACATAACTTCAGAATATTTCCCTAAATACGTTATCCGTAAACTATCAGTTTCCCCTCAAGTGGTTGGCATTGCCTCATGTTTACTGACAACCAGCTAATTTTCAAATAAACATATAAGTTGTGTGAAAGATTTATTTATACAATGTCACCGGAGGCAAAGCTCTCACATAAAAGTACTCTCAGTGTCAATCAGAATGCTGAATCAATTACACACAGTACAAAACAGACACATAGACCCACATATACTAAGGACATTAAATGAACATTTCTAAACTCCAAAGGCCTCTTAGATGAAGTGTGCATAACAAATACCCTCAACAGCTCCAATAGCACTCTTTCAAAACAACACCCACATCAGTACATGCAACCACGTCAGCCTTTTTTAGGCAATGTCAAACTGAAAGTACTTCTAACACAGTATATCAAAACAAAGAAAATCTAAAGGTGTTACTGCTTAGTAGGCAGCACAGTGGTGAAGCAGTTAAAGTTGTCACCTCACAGCAAGAGGTTCTCCGGTTCGATTATTGACTGGGCTGCCTTCTGTGTGGAGTCTGCATGTCCTCCCTGCATTCACGTGGGTTTCCTCTGGCTACCCTGGTTTCCTTCCACAATCCAAAGACATGCATGTGGAGTGTTAGTTTCCCTGGGCCTCCACTGAAAATAGGCTCTGTCCTAGTTGGACTTTCCCGGTCAACAAATGTTAAATAAAATAAAATAAATTAATAAGGCAAACCACTACACAATCCAACATTCTGGTCATTGGAGACTCCATTGTGAGACACACTGATGTCCCTCTTACCAGGCTGAGTATGGAGAAAGTTATGGTCAGTTGCTTATCAGGGGCCAGGATCTCCCACATTACATGTACACTAAGGTCATTGGACCACAAATACCAGTATGACTCATTTAAATTCCACATGGGTGTAAATGACCTGAGATGTACTTTGCAAGACTATATGAAGAGAGACATCATGGTGCTTTTGGAATATGTCTCCCAGAATGATATGAGCCTAGCTTTGAGCAGCATTTTACCTTCTCTAGGGATGATGCCACAATATGAACAGAAGATGACTAACTTTAATTGACATAATTTCTGGTGTCATTCTAAGGGGGTGCAATATTTGTCAGCATGGAAAGAGATGGTCAACAGACCATGCTACTTTGTCAGGGATGGTCTGCACCTCTCCCCACTAGGTTTTTGATTATTAGCTAAAACATTGTCTTCCCCCAAACAGACTTTTTTAGGTAATGTCAGACTGAATTACTTCTAACATAGTATATCAAAATCAAGAAAATCTAAAGGTGTTACTGCTCAGTGCTAGGAGTCTAAACAAAAAACTTCACTCCCTACAAGCTCTCCTCACCCTTGAGAATGCTCATGCCTGTGCAGTCACTGAGACATGGCTTAAAGCCATGGAGAGTGCACCAGCAGTGGCTGGCTATAATGCCTTCAACACATTTAAACCAGTTGCTATACAGAGAGGGACTAAAGCTGGAGGTGTGTTGACTTACATCAAAAATAAATATCTCTCAAAGCTGGACAAACAGGACAATGCACTTGAGCTTCCAAAAATAAATATGTCTCAAGGGTGGACAAACAGGACAATGCATTTGAGCTTCTCCATGTTCAAATTACCAAAGGCAAAATCCAATACCATCTCCTATCAAGCTATAGGTCATCATCTATGATCCAGGAAACCCCTAACATGTATTAAAGCTTACTTAAAACAGTCACTATCTAACCCAATACCATATTCAAGGATGCCTTTAATTACCCCACTATTAACTGGGAATCATATCCGACACCACTTGCAGGCTCAGAGATTCCTGGATTTTCTAAATACAAACTCCCTTGACCAGACTGTCAATATACCAACCAGGGGCACAAACATAGTGGATGTGGTCCTCACTAATATGGGAGAGTGCTACATACCCTCTATTGTAATGCTCTCTCTGGGAAGGTCAGACCATAAATTAGTCTCCTTTGAAGAAAAATTAAAACCCAGCTAACACTGGAATGTTCAGGAACTTCTCTAAGGGTAACTTCCTATTATTAAGTGATAAACTGGCAAAATTTCAAGCACCCATAAACCCTGAGAATACTGCTGCCTATGTAGAACTGTTCACAGAAACCCTATACAAGCATGTTAATAACTGCATCGAGGCAGTTATACCCACCAGGAATAAGTACAAAACTTACTCAAAAAAACAAACCACCCTAGTGGAACCACAACATCAACAGGCTTTATAACAGGGGGAAGAAAATCTTGGCAAAAATTAGGAGGTGTAGCACCCAGTAGGATAAAAACAATCTTACCAAACTAAACAAACAACTCAGAGTAAAAATAAAATATACCAAAGCTAAATTTGAGGTAAATTTGGCTTCCCAGGCCAAGGATAACCATAGCCTCCAAACAGGCTTTGTGCCCCAATGCATGGAGAACAACAACAGTCAACTCTGTGCACAAAGGTGGGCCATTGACAGACCCTGGAAACTACAGACCCATAAGTCTCACTAGTCTCATATGCAATGCCATGGAAGGAATTATGATGGAAATGATTGATAATGACATAGAAAACCTCCAGACATGTGATCCAACCCAATTTAGTTTCATCAAGGGCAGGTCATGCCTACTCACCCTGGTAGACTTCTTTGGGAAGGCCACCAAAGCAATGAATGAGGGCAAAAATGTTCACACTGCCTATCTACCTTGACCTGGCCAAGGCATTGGACACAATACCCCACACAAGTATTGTTGAAAAACTTGACCTTAGATATATACCCTTATGTCACCTAGTGGATAGCAAGCCGGCTCACAGACAGGGCCCAGAAAGTTAGAATTAGGGAGTCCACCTCTACAAAGAGGTGAGCTCTTCAGGGATTGGTCCTGGGACTGCTCATTTCTGGTATTTACTTCTCAGGAGTCAAGGCCAATGTCACACACCTCTGACTTACCAAATTTGCAGATGATTGCAAATTAGGAGCAGTCAAAGAATCCTCTATTTTACTAACTTTCTCCAGGATAGGCTGACAGACAAATAAATTGTGTCCGGGCCATGGAGTAAAACTAAAAGAAATACATAATAGTATCCTTTGGGAAGTCATTCACCCCTTGTAACTATCATATTGACTACATGCTTATTAGAATTGAACCAGTAGTCATATATTTGGAGACACACATAATTTAATCTTTGACCACCATGTGTCTACAGTAGTGAGGAAATCATTCAGTGCTGTGCAACTTGTTAACAAAGGTATGGCATCTTGGTCATGGAAGTCATTGCTCCACTGTATTCAGCATTCATCAGACGTATCCCAACTAAGATAGACCAGGTAAACACCTGCTGCCACAAGATGGATGATCCTACAATTTCTTCATGTAAAACCACAGCAAAAATAGCTCTCAGGTACAGAGGAAACAAACAATTGCCTAACAACTATGTCCATGTTTAATTTGCCCTTCTACAAGGTGATTTGAAAGCCAGCAGAACTAGTAACATGCACTGAAATGATGATTTTGCCCCAGAACTAAATGAATGCCTTAAAATGCTCAGAAATCCGTTGAAACACTTGAAAGTCATTTATGAGCTCTGTGGAAGTGAACATACAGCCCTGTAAACTTGCCTGATTTATAACAGAGAAAAAAACTTGAAAACTGAATGCTATGCCATCTAGCCAATAAACAACTCAGAGTCTAGATTAACATCCAGTGCCACTAGATAGATGATCTTGCGATTTCTTAATGTAAAAGTACAACACAAGTAGCTATCAAGTGCAGATTAAACAACAAACAATGACTAAACAACTAGGTACTTGGCTAATTCACCCTTCAGCAGAGTGATTTGAAGGCAAACAGAACAAGAAAAGCTAACAAACAGAGATGACATTTTTTAAAGCATGTATTTAATTTTGTAGCAAAAATCATAATTTCTCTGTTGTTTTTCTAGTCTTGTTTGACTTAATATTGGCTTGCTGAAGTGCAAATTATTTAGTGAATTACTTGTTTGGTAACTGCTGTTTAATCTGCATTTGAGTGCTACTTTTGATTTGCTTTTGCGTTAAAAAAATCCAGGATCATTCATCTTGTGGCAGAAGGTATTTGCCTGCCATCTTTGAATTGGGAAGCATTCTAGGAATCTCAAAGTGTGGTCATACTGGAGTCAGTTTTCAGGTTTTGTTTTCTGTGCTATAAATCAGATGAATTTTCAGGGCTATGTGCTCACTTCTACAGATCTCAGCAATTCTTTCCATGTGTTTCAACTGCATCCAGAACCTTCCCAGTCAAGATAGGTATATATTCCATCGATCCAGCAAATTATAGCTCCATCAGCCTAACTAGCCTGATCTGCAAGGCCATGAAATGAATTATCATGGACCTCATTAATAGGGACATTGGCAACCTCCAAACTCTCAACTCCACACAGTTTGGCTATGTCAAGGGGAGGTCATGTCTATTAAATCTGGTCGACTTTTTTGAGACAGTCACCAAAGTCATGGATGAGGGGAAGATGGTGAACACCGCCTACCTTGACCTGGCCAAAGCCTTCAACACTATTCCCCACTTGGAGATAGTAGATAAACTCCCTCAACTAGGCATCAATCCATATGTTACCAGATGGGTAGCAAACTGGTTCACTCATAGAACCCATCTAATCAAAATAGGGGAAGCCACCTCAAGTAGTAGACCCATAATGAGCACCGTACCACAGGGATTGGTCTTGGGGCCACTGTTATTCAGGATATACTTCTCTGAGGTGCAGGCCAAAAACAGTGGGCTAATGCTAACCAAGTTTGCAGATCACTGCAAGCTGGGTGCAGTCATCAATTCCCTAAGAGATGTGGATGTCCTCCAAGAGGGTCTCACCCAAACAAATGATTGGTGCCAGAAACGTGGCCTCAAGCTGAATACCAAAAATGCATCATCATCCCCTTTGGGGAGAGTGATGTCTCCATATATTATCACATTAATAACAATGTCCTAAGTACACAATTAGTAGTGAAGGATTTGGGCACCTGGGTTGATAGCAACCTGACTTTTGATAACCATTGAATGGAAAGCTTTCTACATGGCCCACCTCATAAGTAAGGGTATCTCATCCAGGGAAAAAGAGGTCATAAGATCCCTGTATTCTTCCCTTATAAGACTCATTATTGAGTACAATGCCCCCTTTGGCATGTACCTCGCAAAGCACATGGAGCAGCTGGAGACACCACAGAGGTTCCTCACCAGGAGAATCCAGGGCCTCAAACACCTACCCTACACAGATAGGCTAAAAGGCCTGTTTCTCTGCTCAGTTTCATACAGAATCCTCAGAGGTGACTTTTGTCTGGCATACAAAGCAATCTCAGACCCCGTCTTGATGGGACTGCTGCATATCCACAAGTCACGCTCCACTCGAGCAACCGATACATGCGACCTCAACCTGGTCTGTGATATCAATAGGATTTCTTTAATGAAGTGAAGCGCTTTTCATCTGCACAATACCAGACTTCATCAGATCAAATGAAGAGCATAACAAATCATTAATAAATACAAAAAATATATATTAAGATACATATGTATGAAAATTCTCATAGAACCATTTTTCATAAAAACATGCTTATGTACATATACTACCCATAAATAAACCACCATATTAAACATATCATTAAAATTGGCAGCCACAGTGGTGCAGTGGTTAGCATTGCCACCTCACAGCAAGAGGTTCTCCGGTTTGATCCTTCTTGCCTTCTGTGCGGAGTCTGCATGTCCTCCCTGTGGTCATGTGGGATGTGGGAGGAAACTGGAGCACCCGGAGGAAACCCAAAGACATGCTGCAGGTGGATTGGACACTCTAAATTGGCCCTAGGTGTGAGTGTGTGTGTATGTGTGTGTGTGTGTGTGTGTGTGTGTGTGTGTGTGTGTGTGTGTGTGTGTGTGTGTGTGTGTGTGTGTGTGTGTGTGTGTGTGTGTGTGTGTGTGTGTGTGTGTGTGTGTGTGCGCGTGCCTTCTGTGGAAGGTTGGACGCCAGGCTGGCAACTCGACACCATAAAACTCCACTGCCAATCATGAGCAGACAAGGTGATCCGCTGTGGTGACCCCTAACTGGGAAAAGCCAAAAGAAGAAGAAGAAGATTAAACATATTATTAAAATTAAAAAACAAAAACTGCATGGCTGAAAAAATAAACCAAGAGTTTAAGTGTCAATAAGGGAATGCATAAATGTCTCACATGTAATATGTGTAGATATATTTTGGAAGGACCATTCATTCATTTAGAACATATTCCATATACTATTTCTATTTCTGGCTATTTTTCATGTAAAACTGTGGGGGTGATATATGTTGCCGTGTGTAGTTCATGTCCTTCCTTTTATATTGGCATGACAACTAGACAGTTAATGACCAGGATTAGAGAGCACTTGTATGACATCAAAAAGAAAGACTCTAATAATGCACTATATAGGCATACTTTAGTTTGTCAGAATTTTAAGAAGTTTTTGTTCTCCATTTTAGTACATGGCCATTTAAGTTTAAGAGGTGGCAATTTTAAGAATTATTTGGAACAAAGAGAAACCAGGTGGCAGATTCAATTTAAAGCGGATCAGCCTCCAGGTTTGAATGATGCCACAAACATTAATGTTTTTTTAAAAGATCGTAGAGTCTGTGTCAATAAAACTTGCCCTAGTCATGTTTAATGTGCTATCTTTTTAAATTTTTGTATTCAGTATATTGACTTCAATTGATCTTAATTGAATGTAATTGTTTTTACGTATTTAAACCTTGTGTAACTGAATGTGTTTTACATTTCTGATGAAGTCTGCATTGACGAAAGCGGAGATTAAAATTTATTTTACGCTAAAGTGCTGGTTCATTTTGGTCTAGCTGGTTTATTTTTTCAGCCGTGCAGTTTTTGTTTTTTATTGTAGTTTTTTCTCAGTTGTTTCTCAATATTATTACAATTGCTGATAAACACATAAATTACTAAATCAACAACTATTTGACAGAACAACCATCAACCTACCTAAGCAATGCTTTTAAACTTAATAAACTATTAATTGTGCAGTAATCATTAAGTCCTAGCCAACAATAAGAATGCAATAACAATTGCCACTTTAATTCAGCTTTTTCCTGGTGTAGCATCCATGGGCCACCCCTGGGTTGTTCCTGAACCTGTTGAATAGCACAGAATTCAAAATTATGCTCATTAAAATATGCACATGCTTCACCAATGCATTCATTAAATTACCCCTCTTTATGGCATACAAATGCTCATATACCCTTTCTTTAAGGGCTCTTGTAGTCTTGCCTATATAATAGGCAGGGCATTGTTTACACTTAGCCACATATACCACCCCCTTGGAATTACAATTAATTTTATGATGAATGAAGTATTTATTACCATTTATCTCCACATGTTGCCCCTTATACATGTGTTTACAAAAATTACACATCCCACATTTTTTCATACCTTCTCCTGATTTTTTATATGACAAATTTCAATAATATTTTTGATATTCCTACCTCTCCTTGCTATCATTTTAATCTCCTTATTTAGCATTATTAAATGAAAATAGGTTGAAAGATTTTTGTGGATGGTGAGGTATTGTTTAGCGGTGAAGAGCTTCATTTATTATGGATTAAGAAGTAAGTTAGAATTTAGCAGCGATGATCAATCTGTGGATAGAGAGTTCTGGGCAATCTTTTGGAGTTTGGCTATGGACAGGGTTTGCATGTAAGAGTGGAATCATTGCTGAATGGAGCTATATTAACGTGATGGGGCAGTATGTAGCTTGTTTGTGAAAAACTTGAATTTTATTTATAAAATGCAGTTACACTGAAAATGACCTCACGTTAAATGCAAAAAAGGGACAGTATATCAGTTATATGTGTATCTTGGCCCTTGCAGAAGCTGTTTAGCATCAGTGGATGACTAGTTGACAGTGCTTAGCTTGCAGTCATCAGCAAACCTGGTCAGCCATTGTTCTAGTGTATGAATCTGGATGGTTGCAAAACAAACATTAAACAGGAGAGGGGTCAGGACTGATCCACGTAGTAACCTACTAGTTGCAATATTATGTTTAGAGAGGGTAGCAGCAACTCTCACAACCTGGGATTTGCAGATAACCATTTTGCAATCCAGCAGATAAGATGGGGGTTTGAATTAAGTTTGTCTATTTTTTTTAATAATATCAGCATGGGGAATAGTGTCAAAAGACTTGACCAGATCAAGATAAGTAGTTTGCACTAAGTAACCAGTGTCTACAGCCTGTGCAACCTTTTCAATGAAGCTTACCAATTCAGGAGATAGGACACATAACCTAACTGACAGGGGTTGAGAATGGTTAAGGTCTGTGTCTACATAAATGAGGGATGATATATAACTTCCCAAGGCTTTGCAGATAAGGCTGAACAGGCTGATGCACCTGTAATTCCCTGGATCTGTAAAGGGGTCATCTCTCTCCTAAGAAAGGCAACTCATAGCAGTATTCCTTAGTGTCAGGTGTCATTTATATCTTACTTAGTTCCATTATAAACTTGATGCTATAGCACTTTTTCCTTCTTTTTAGGGTTCCTGTGTCTGAACCATCAGGAATAAATGTAAGGCCCTGTTTACGGTTATTAAACGTCTAGAATTACTGAGAAAGGCAATCCCATGTTTAGTAGCCATACCAAATTACTGCTCAGAGAAGATTTGCAACCTGTCAACTTTTTGATAAGATATGGAATGAAATGTACTTTCTGTTTTTGGTTCTGATCAGCATATTGCAAACACAGCAGATGCCTTTCCCTTCTCCATAGCTGGACACTCCATTTCTTCTTCTTCTCCACTTTCAGGTTGAATCTAGTTCCTGACTGATAAAAGGACTGTGTAATGTGTATGGGAAATACAAAATATTAAATAATGCAAAATGAATCATCTGCTTTGAATGGTTTCAGTAAATTCAACATTCTTCACTAGTCCCTTGCTCTGCCAGTAGTTTGCAGTATTGAGTCATAAGCGGGATTTTCATAGGTACTTACTAGGCTGTTGATTTGTGAGGATCTTAAGAAGCCTAGCCTTACATACCCATTGTCATTTTTTAATTCTTATTGTTGCATCTGGGTAACATAGAGAAGGACTTAACAAAGATATATTAGGACATTTACATGTTTTCCTTATTCATAAGGGACTGGGGTGCTAAATCTGGATGAATTTGTGGTTACCCATCCATTTGGCTAAATTACATTGGTGCAGCGGTTAGCATTGCCGCCTCACAGCAAGAGGTTCTCTGGTTCGATTCTCAGTTGGGGTGCCTTCTGTGTGGAGTCTGCATGTCCTCCCTGTGGTCGCATGGGTTTCCTCTGGGTGCTCAGGTTTCCTTCCACATCCCAAAGACATGCTGCAGGTGGATTGGATACTCTAAATTGGCCTAGGTTGAGTGTGTGTGTGTGTGTGTGTGTGTGTGTGTGTGTGTGTGTGTGTGTGTGTGTGTGTGTGTGTGTGTGTGTGTGTGTGTGTGTGTGTGTGTGTGTGTGTGTGTGTGTGTGTGTGTGTGTGTGTGTGTGTGTGTGTGTGTGTGTGTGTGTGCCTTCTGTGGAAGGTTAGGCGCCAGGCTGGCAACTTGACACTGTAAAACTCCACTGCCAATCATGAGCGGACAAGGTGATCCACTGTGGTGACCCCTAACCGGGAAAAAGCCAAAAGAAGAAGATGTCTCTTAGCATATACTGCCATGCCATCTCCTTTTCCTTATCCTGTTTAGGCCTTTCTTCTTATTTCTCAGTGTGAAGAGGATCCGCCCTCTCATTGTCTTTTCTTTCTCCAGGTTGCTCTCTCTTTGAATAAATATCTTGTTCTGCGGTACCATTCATAGTTTTACTTATCTCATTATTTAAAGATACTTACCAAGTACTTGTAGAGTCTTTCTTTACCCGAGTTTCTGTTTAACACTGCCTTAGATGGGTTTAGAACTTTTTTCATCTTTTACTACACAAGTGAAATTAACTTTCTCCTTCACAGTATTCACCAACTACTTAAAATTCTCCATTTTGTGGTTTTTGAACTTTACATATTACCGTCACAAAAAGATTAGACTGCATTGTCCGATGTCCCAATCTGTCCTAATTATCTTTGGAATGTACCCTTTCAGTGAGTCATTCTCTCTCTCTCTTCAGTTTATTTAATCAGCTCTACACTCTGTTTTGCAATACCGTCAAGGTAAGAATTTACAATCTGGAATGCCTTCTGTTTCTGCAGTCTGCTCTGCATCAGAATATACATCTTCCTTTTTCCTATTAAGTTTGTTTCAAAGGAAGTCCCTCACTTTACTATCCTAGGTTGAATAACTCTGGCAGAGCTCAGCACTCTCTGTAGCAGATTCCTTACTTTGTAACCTGATAGTCTTTTGTAGTGCGTCAATATGTCTACTGCTACATATCTTTACTTTTTTTTTTTTTTGGAAATGTACAGTTTCTTCTTCTCTCATTAACAAAAGTTAAATCTTTGTACTTTTGGAGCTTTTGAACACTATTCCTTGATTTTTATTGGATTCATATAAGTGTCAGTGTATCTGAAAGTCCCCTCCCTTTCCAAGCTAGGTAGGTTTATATCTGTGGGCTTTTACATTTGCTGCTTCCCACCCCCACAGTGACTCATATCTCTAAAGAAGTAACTTCTCCACACTTTCTCCAAAAGTCCTTAAAGTGAGGAATATCTTTCTTTAGTATCATATTATGTTAAATGGGAAACTATAGCACCTGTATTATGTGTTTTCACAAACACAGTTTATATTTTCAGTTCAGCAGTCAGGTATTTCTTACTTCCATGTGGACAGAAAATTATTTTGTTTTTACTTTATGAACATATTTTGATTTTTATAAGCATGACCGTACTGCCCAAATCTAATCATGACTGCACTTCCTTCTTGTAAATTAAGACATGTCTTGGCTGAAGCATAGCAGCAAAACACAGACGCTACTATCCTTGCAGACAATTTATTCCATTTCATGTTTATAATGCCATAAGCAGTAAACATTTCATTGTCTGTAATTTTTATAGGTGAAGCAGTGTTGCCATTATTAGAGCAAATCTAGTTGTGTGTCCCCTTTTCCTTCATTTAACATAGAGTATGTCGGCAACTGATATATTCTGATTGGACTCAGAATATGATACATACTGTAGCACAGGTTTACAGGTGTAAACTACTCAGCTTTGAACATTGTTTAATTCCTTAATCTTTCTGCCTGTACAGCAAACTTTTTCAGCATCAATAACAATAATAAAGTCACCGTGAAACACCCAGTTTCATAAAGTACTAGACAGAACTCTTTTAAACTTATTAATAGCAATAATTTCTCTAATTTTACTTTTAGACTGGTTACACTCAGAATATAAAATGTTTCAATTCAACTATAACTGAGTCCTCATAATTTTATTAGAAGAAGATGTCCGGCTATGCCACTTCAGATCTTGTGTTTCAGATGTTTGTTTTCCACTTTCTCATAGTTCTTATTGTCAGTCTCTTCTATATCCACTAAAGCTTCCAAATGCTCCCTAGAAACTGGGAGGAAAGTGTCTTTGCTGATTTATGTTGTCCCACTCCTCTGGGACAGTATTTCACTCAAACAACATTAGGTATGCTTTAAGATCATTCTCCCTTGGCAGTTTCTTCAGTGTGTAACTGTTTTTGGCATAATACCATACCATACTTTCATTTGCAGTGGTTATAATCAATGTTGTAGTGTATGAATTTTGGCTGAGATGGAATTTATTAAGATAACAAGACAAAAGTGTTCTCTACCCAGCAAAGATCACACAGAACTGGTCAATTGGGACTATTAGTCACTATAGGAATTTATTCTTTCTGGGTAGGGTAAATTAGCTGAAATTGCATAACTTATGTAGGCAGAGAAAGGAAATATAAATTGGAATTTTCAGTTAAATTCCACTAAAATGCCCACTGCATTCATAAGTATGGTGTATCGAATGCACTGAAGAACATAACTCCATAAAAATATATACAAGTTTCTTGCAGAACCAACATTTAAAGGACTTAGTGCAGCAGAATTTTTCTAACACAGGCATCTGCAATCCTGGCAACAGATTTTGTACCTTCGTCCTGTATAGCTCATATATATTTGTCTGCATAGACATTCAGTGAGCTGAACCTGACCTCACTTTTCCCATATTCAACAATTCTACTAGACTATATTGTCTGAAAAAAATAATATGTGCAGACATAGTGATTAGCTCATTGATAAGAACTTTGTTTCTGTTCTTTTCAGACAAGTAGGAATTTCTCTCATTACTAAACTATGCGTGGTGGAATAATAAGCAAGAAATCTGAAATCTCATCCATGCTCCTGGGCGACCAAGGCATTTTGCAAATCACCTTCAGCACACAACTGTAGATAAAACTGTTTGGAATGATCCTGCAACTTTAGAAATGGAGTATCTGAAAGTATATGCTTAAACATATCCTTTATCTACGCTTGATCTGGAGCCCATATAATCTTTTTGGTAGTTGTTAAATGATCAAGGGTCATAATCGCTATCCCTGGCAAAATAAAAAAATATCTCCCAATAGTGAGGATAAATGCTAATGCCAAGATTGTGGAATCTGGGAATATTCACCTTACTCCAAGAGGTAGTAATTTTTGAGTTAGTATATATAAGTATTAGATATGTGGAAAGCAGATAAAGTTTAACAGCAGGTTTTAGAATTTCCTGCTATCTTAGCTCAATTGCATTAATTTTCAAATGACTGGAATGCCCTGTATCATGTCTTGCACTTCCAGTTGGAAGTCTTTTTTGCAAGGTTCTTGACTACCTCATATATGCCACTAATTTAGGTTTGTGAAGTCTTGACTAAAATAAATGCAATAGATTAGTAATTGTATTTCTGTCCTTATCCTTGTCACACTGACTGGCTTTGGTACATCATTTTTTACAAGGCCTGAAACATCATTTGATCTGAGTAACAGTCTGGCATCTTTCCAAGAAAAATATCATGACAACTGAAATTTTATGCACTTTCTTATTTGAAGTCTCAAGCAAACATAACAAGCCCAGATGTGATATTCTGTGTGTGTGCTGTAACATGATAGCTTCCTACTCTGCAGCACTGGTCCTGATCAAAGTCTGCATTAGTACCTTATGGAACAGCACCAGTCTGTCATTGAACCTCTAGCTGGGGTTTAGCTAGACAGCATTTCTACTATCATTAGGATATACTTGTCTTGTGACCCCCTCTTGGATTGGTAAGCCTCAGAACACAGTGGCCACATCAATGACTAAGATGATGTCATGGTTTGAAGAAAGTCAGTGTAAGTTCAAATTCCAGAAAACTAATGTCTGGCGAAAGTCAATGTAAGCTCAAATTCAGAATTACTAATGGTCTGGAGATGGTCAGTGTAAGATCAAAATCAAGACCACTAATGGACATCAGGAAGTCAGGTTGAGTTTGAATTCAAAGACACTAATGGTCAGAAGAAAGTCCAGTGTTGAACTTACATTGAATAATGGTCTGGATAATGAGAGTATGAGTTCAAAATCTGATTGAACTTACACTGATGTCCTTCACAGCATTAATCAAAGTCAAACTCATGAAGGCTAGATACATCTTTGCAATGCACTGATTCAAATGCAAAAGGTCTACAGCCAACTGCTATGATCCATCAAACCACCTTATCATCCATTCTGGTGTATTTATCTTTACAGTGGCTTTCCTAACAATCATTCTTGTAATAAATTTCCATTTATTTCATTTACTGCTTTTATTGCTCCTGACTGAATTTGATTTTGCCTACAAGGAAGGTTTTGGTCTCCCTTCACCACAATCATTTCATTTGGAGATTTCCCACAGTTATGCTTATCTTTAGCAAGATTAGCTGACATTGCATGTAGATAACTACTAAGTCTCTTTTTCCAATGCAGTTTCACACTGACAGTATTTCCATTACTGTTTACGGCTGATTCGGAAAATATTTTCGTGAGTCTTTCTCTGCCATCTCAAGCATATCAGTTAATCTTGTGACCCTGCATATCTATCACACTCCTAATTTCCCATATGATGCTATTATTAATTATTGGGAACAGTGCAGTATCATGTTAACTATAGCATTACTTCTACTTGCTTATAATGCAGAGAGGTATATTTATGGAGTACTGCACTCCACTATTGCTTACATTTTACTAGTTAGAAGGAATAAAATAGCAAAATACACTGCTATCCTGATGCCTTCCAGAACTCCGAATTGCCAGCTTTCTGTTGGTGTACCTGCTTTTCACCTTCTGGACTGTGTTTGTATGTGTGTGGGGGGATGCGAGTAATGTTAGCTATTGCTGGTATTTAGTTCAACCCTTTAACCACTTTGTCAACTCAGTCCATGACAAATCCTCTGTCTTTGTTAGGGCTGCACAGGGTCTCTTGGTACCTTTCTGGTGTATTTAATTCTAGCCATTTTGGAAACTGGCAATTCTTGGTCCAGTGACCTGATTTCCTACAAATTAAACATTTTCCCTTTTTCATGTCTTAACCAATTGCAGTAACTTAGGTCGATTGCACTTGTCAGTGTGTGTGTGTGTGTGTGTGTGTGTGTGTACTATCACATACCATGAAAAATGATTACCAACCTGTCCTAATGTCAAATATGCTTCAGTCAACTATAACACTGAAATGGAGATTGCCCTACTGTTATGCTTGTACAACAACAAAGCCAGAGCATCTACGTTAGATGTATGTGTCATTTGGGGACAGAGGACCCACAATGGGATGTGGGGGCAGTGTCAAAACGTAAGTGAATTCGTTTGTGAGTCTGTAGGAGAACTGGGGTAAGATGGGATATGTAGTGTTCAACATTTACAAAAGATGTGGTTTTAGTTGGAGTAGTACAATTTATGTTAGTGCTTACGAAAGGAAATGGTTTTATTTCATGATCTATAGTGATCTGATGTATGGTCTGTTCAAAGTGAAGAACAGTTGATGGGATATGATCAATAATGTGAATTTCAACTACTACTTCAATCAACAAATTAGGATATAATTGTCTTAAGCATGAGTTCTTCCTCTTTGTAATTCTTACAAAGGAGAACTGGGGTAAGATGGGATATGTAGTGTTCAACATTTACAAAAGATGTGGTTTTAGTTGGAGTAGTACAATTTATGTTAGTGCTTACGAAAGGAAATGGTTTTATTTCATGATCTATAGTGATCTGATGTATGGTCTGTTCAAAGTGAAGAACAGTTGATGGGATATGATCAATAATGTGAATATCAACTACTACTTCAATCAACAAATTAGGATATAATTGTCTTAAGCATGAGTTCTTCCTCTTTGTAATTCTTACTTATTATATTGCCTAACATGAGGGCAGCTGCAGTGGTGCAGTGGTTAACGTTGCCGCCTCACAGCAAGAGGTTCTCCGGTTCAATCCTCAGCTGGGGTGCCTTCTGTGCGGAGTCTGCATGTCCTCCCTGTGGTCGCGTGGGTTTCCTCCAGGTGCTCCAGTTTCCTCCCACATCACAAAGACATGCTGTAGGTGGATTGGACACTCTAAATTGGCCCTAGGTGTGTGTGTGTGCCTTCTGTGGAAGGTGGGGTGCCGGGCTGGCAACTCAACACTGTAAAACTCCACTGCCAATCATGAGTGGACAGGTGATCTGCTGTAGCGACCCCTAACCAGGAAAAGCTGACAGAAGAATGATATTGCCTAGCATGAGATTATTTGATCATTTTGCCATTTCCTTTGCACATCATTAGCTCATGTGAACATTCTTTTTCGACTTCTTTCCCAGTAAGATCCTTTTGTCTAAGATTTCTTTTGTACTCAGTTAACACACTAATTCAGCACCTGAAGCAAAGTCACATTGCTCATAGCCTGATATGCCAAACTACTATATTCCCTACATGCATTCCTTTTCTGAAAACTATGTTGGTGTTTTACTTATCTTTTATTCTTCTCTCAAGCAGAGATTACTGTCTCCTATATCTTGACTCAGTTTACCTTAATTTCCTTTACATACTCATTTTGAATTCGGTAACTGTTTTATTCTCATTGAAATGCCATCTCCTCGAAGTGTAACTTTCACCTACAGCAGCTGAAATATCACTGAGCACTTGCATTTCACTGCAGCAAGTTTTTACTGTGTATATAAATTGTGCAGGCACATAAGTTTTATTGCTTCTCCCAGAGATTAGCTATTTTTTCTCCTAGTTCCAAGGCCTGGAATGACCTTGCAGCATGAAATGAAAATTCATGAAGGAGAAATATCTCTAAACCTGTAAATATACATTTTACCCAGATTTTCCCTTGAGGAAAAAAGAAGCCTCCTTAATGTCTCCTGGCACAATCCATATAGATTTTTTTCAGCTGGGGAAGGGCACAACTTGAAACCTTCAACTCCATCTAAATATATATATATATATATATATATATATATATATATATATAGATAGATATATGCACAAATCTACTAAAGCAAACTGCAAGTCAAAAATAGCCTCCCAGATGAAAAATAACCATAAGGCTTGTTTTTAATTATGTTCGTAACCTCAGGGGGAGCACTCAGCAATGTGCCAAGTTAATCATGCACAGCAACACTTACACCCAGCCTGGAAGTATAGCAAATCTGCTGGCTGTCAAGTTCAGTTGAAATCCCCCGCCCCCTTCACCTTCTACCCACAACCACCCCCCCACCAGTCATTATAGGGGAACGGGTCCTTATTGGGCTTGCTAAAGCCAAAAACAAAACCTCCATGGGTCCTAACAGCATTCCAGGATGCTTCTTAAATAGCTTAAAACAGAATATATCGGGGCACTAAAAACCTTAATTAACCCACCCTACAGACAGGCTTTGTCCCAGAGGAAGGATTACTGCAACAGTCATCCCTATGCACAAGGGGGACCCATCAGCTGGCCTAGAGCAGTACAGACTCATAAGCTTGCCTGGTCTTATCTGCAAGGCCTTAGAGAGAATTATCATGGACTTGATCAATAACGACAGAGGAAATCCAAATGCTGGACCAGACCCAACTTGGCTTTGTCAAAGGGAGGTCTTGTCTGTTCGATCTTGTGAACCTCTTTGAGAGAATCACTAGCGTCATGGATGACAGTAAAATAGTACATACTGCTTATCTAGACCCAGTCAAAGCTTTCGACACATTTCCCTACTTGGAGAACATAGATTTACTTACTGAGTTAGGCATAAACCCCTACATCGTCAGATGGATAGCAAACTTTCTTACTGACAGGATACATGATTTTTGGATAGGTGAATCGACATCCAGTAAGAAGCCTGTTACTACCGATGTCCCACAGTGCTCAGTGTTGGGACTCCTCCTGTTTGGTATATACTTCAATGAAGTGAAGGCAAATGTTGGGGGTGTTTGGCTCACAAAGTTCACCAATAACTATAAGCTGGGAGCAATCAATGAATCCCCAAATGATTCTACATCCTACAAACAGGCCTAAAAATGACAAGCAACTGGTGCCAAAACCATGGTCTGAGAATAAATGCTACAAAATCTGTGTTCATACCCTTTGGTAAATCAGATATCCCTACAAATTACAATATGGATAGCACACTCCTAAAAGTAGACCCAGTGGTGAGGGACCTAAGAGCACAGATAGATAGTAATCTAAACGTTGACCACCAGGTAGCTACAGTAGTGAGGAAATCCTTCTGTGTGGTTCAACTTATAAGTAAGATCAAAGGAAGTCATAGTGCAATTGTACTTGGCCATAATCAGGCCCATAATCGAGTATAATGCTCCTTTTGCATGTACCTAACCAGGCACTTACACCAAATGGAGTGACCCTATAGGTTTCTCACAAAAAAAAAAAAACGACAAAGCGTAAGACACAGGTTTTAGGCAGACCTTTACTCCTTCTTATATTGTTTATTGAGAGGGGAATTATGCCTGACCTACAATGCATTTTTTGATCCAGCCCTGATGAAAATGTTACATATCCGCAAGAAAAATTATACGAGGATTACTTCCTCCAGGGACCAGAACCTTATTTGTGACTCTAACAGAAGTTCCTGGAGAGACAGATTTGTATCCTAAAGGCTACCTTGTCTGTAGAATAAACCTCCTATCTTCATAAAACAAAGCCCATCCCTCACTCTCTTCAAAGTGAATTTGGATAAATGGATGGGGAACTGTGACTTCACTTCTGGGGTACTGCCCATGTCCCTTATGGACAGAGGCAGTCTGTAAAATGACTCAGGGTTCCAACACCCAACAACCCACTACCTTCATAGGTTCACAGGTTCATACTAGGCTATCTGCCC
Source organism: Protopterus annectens (assembly GCF_019279795.1). NCBI lineage: Eukaryota > Metazoa > Chordata > Ceratodontiformes > Protopteridae > Protopterus > Protopterus annectens. Next base: position 601,590,802 of record NC_056747.1, read on the forward strand.
TAGGGCATTTATAAGCCTAGCCAGAGTATGTATGGCTTTCGCCACCCATTTTAAATGAATTTTGCTATGCCCTTTTTCGAGGTTAGTATATTGTGCCTCTGTCTAACAGTGACACAGAAGTGATACCCGGGGTAAACCTATGATCTCCCATCCACTCATCAAGATTCCTCTTGAAGAGAGTCAATGAGGGACTCTGCCTAACCTGGACTGGGATTTTATTCCAGAGTGAAGGGAGCCTCTGGGTTATGAATCTGTCCCTCCAGCATGTCCTATTTATTTCAGTGCTGAGGTTTAAGTCCCTCGAGCGCGTAGCTCGATGGGATTTGGATTTTCTGAGGTGCAGCATGTCCATTAATTCCTGGTTGGACATGGCTTTATACGTCAGGCACAGATCGCCTCTGAGCAGGCGGTATGCCACTGAGTAGAGCTGGAGTTTCTTTAACCGGGCAGCATACGGCATCTGTTTGAGCCCCTTGATCCTCTTGGTGAGGTACTTTTGGGGTCTTTCCAGTTGCTGCAGGTGTCTGGTAAGGTACCTCCCAAAAGGGGCATTGTACTCAATTATGGGCCTGATGAGGGATGAGTAAAGAGGCACGATGACCTCCCCTGATCTAGATGTGAATCCCTTCATGATTAGATGGGTTATATAAAATGTTTTTCTAACCACTTTGGCCATGTGGTTGTCAAATGAGAGATTGCTATCAACTTGGGTCCCCAGGTCCCTAATTACTTCTTCTGTACTTAATGGATTACCACCTATGTGGTAATTTGTGGGCACTTTGTTTTTGCCAAAGGGGATGACTATACACTTTTTGGCGTTTAGCTTGAGGCCATGGCTCTGGCACCAGTTGTCTTTTTCTATGAGGCCCTTTTGGAGGCGGCTTGTGTCGGCTGGAGAGTCTATTATGGTGTCCAGTTTGCAGTCATCTGCGAACTTGGTCAGCCACAGTCCTTCCATGTTGGCCTGTACCTCTGAGAAATATATACTGAACAAGAGAGGTCCCAAGACTGAACCTTATGGGATGCCACTTGTAACTGGTTTGGAGTCTGACATGGCTCCAGCTATTCTAACCATGTGGGTTCTGTCCTTGAGCCAGTTTGCAACCCATCTAGTGACATAGGGGTTTATATTTAAGCTGGTGAGCTTATCTATAATGCCCAAGTGGGGTATTGTATCGAAGGCTTTTGCGAGGTCCAGGTAGGCTGTGTGGACCACCTTCCCCTTGTCAATGGCCTTGGTGACTGTTTCAAAGAAATTGACCAGGTTTAAGAGGCAGGATCTGCCCTTAACAAAGCCGAACTGGGTAGGATCCAGTGTCTGTAGGTCCCCAATATCTTTATTTATAAGGTCCATGATGATCCTTTCCATAGCTTTGCAAACCAAGCTAGTGAGACTTATGGGGCGATAGTTTCCAGGATCCGTTGAGGCACCACCTTTGTGGAGGGGGACCACTGCTGCTGCATGCCACTCTTTGGGTACATATCCTGTAGTAAGGCTGAGATTGAACAGTAGTTTTAGGTTTGGGTTTAGCTCTTCTTGGAGTTCATGTAGGATGCAGCCCAGGACACCGTCTGGTCCCATTGATGCTGTGTTTCTTGCTTTGGAGAGGGCAGCTCTTACCTGAGCATCTGAGATGTCAGGGGGGCAGCACTCTGCTGGGATAGATATTAGCCCTTTTGGTGGGGAGGGGGGGGGTTTGTGCTGAACCTGTCAGCTAGGATGTTGGCAATGTCTGTGGGTTTGGTGTATTTTTTGTCATTTTGGACTAATTCTGAGCATATTTGGGAATTCCCACCCAGGTTCCTAACATAACTAAAGAAAGCCTTGTGTTTATCCTTAGTGTCCTGGGCAATTTTTCTCTCGAAGCTGGCCTTAGACGATTTTATGAGTGCCCGTAGTTTTTTGCTAATACTGATCAGAGATGCCTTGCCTTTTTGGGATTTTGCTCTGTCATGTAGTAGCTTCCTCCTTCTATTGTATAGTTTGTTTATGGCTGGGGTCCACCAGACAGGACGTCTGCCTTTGGAGGATTGGGTCTTGGTTTTATTTGGGATTGCATGATCCATGCATTCCTGAAGGTGTTCATAGAATGCGTTTATAAAGGATTTTGTGGTCTGGGCCATATTATCCACAGGCCCGGGGGCTTTGAAGGATTCCACCTCAGTTTTGAGGATTGTGAAATTTGCTTTAGAGAAGTTTTTCACTGTGGTGTTCTGGGCATGGGGTGGGGTCGGGATGTGAATATCCAGTGAGATTAGTTTATGGTCTGATCTTACCAGTGAGGGATACACTTCTGGTCTGGAGCATAGTGTCCCCATGTTGGTGATGATCAGGTCCAGTATGTTTTCCCCTCTTGTGGGAGTGGTAACAAGTTGTTCCATAGCATTTGAGTTTATAAATTCTAGGAACCTTTGGGCTAGGGTGTTGGAGCTAGAGTAATGCTCACAGTCTATAGTTGGGTAGTTGAAGTCACCCAATATAATGGTGTTTGGAGAGACCTTCATATTTTCCAGTGTTCCCAGGAAGGCTGAGTGGGGTTCCTGGGTTTGGGAGGGTGGTCTGTAGCAGGCTATAAACTGGAAGGCAGTTTTACCCACTGTGAGTTGCACATGGATAGTCTCTGATGCTTCGTGCTGTGCCACCAACCTGGAGGTGTGGGTATCTTTGACCAATATTGATGCTCCCCCTCCTTTTGTGGTTCGGTCCAAGTTTTGGGGCTGAAAAGCATGGTATGAGGTATAACCTGGTAGTGCTGGGGTGCTCTCGAGAGCCTTGAACCAGGTTTCTGTTACTGCATAGATATCGATGTTCTCCATGCTAAGGAGAGTTTGGAGTGCATGCATCTTGAAGTTTAGACTTCTGGCGTTGAGTAGCATTACTCTTAGTTTCTTATCCCTTGTGATACCTATGGAGGTGGGTTTGTCTTTTGAGCCTTGCCTAAAAAAGGCACTATGGGGTAGCAAGAGCCTTTGCCAATATCCGAAAGCCCAGGGGTGACAGGTGCAAGCCGTCCCTAGCGAAGCATCGTGGCTTGTCGAGCATGTCATCCCAGGCTGACAGGCATTGGATCCCCTTTGAATGACACCAATACTTAAGCCAATTGTTGAAATTGATAATCTTGTCTTCATACTGTGGCATCATTCTTGGTGAGGGTAAGATGCTACTCAAGGTCAGGGTCATACCGGCCTGGGCTACATGCTCAGAGAGCTCCTCTATGTCTCTTTGCATGTATTCCAGGGAGGTACGTCTCAGGTCATTCACACCAGCATGGACAATGACTGAGTGATATTTGTACTTGCCTTGGAGTGACCTGAGTGCTTGTGTTATGTGGCGGATCCTAGCGCCTGATAGGCAGCTCACCGTGACCTTCTCCTTGTTCAGCCTGGTGAGCGGGACATCAGTGTGCCTGATGATAGAGTCATCTATTACAAGTGTATCAGGTGTGTTGTTTAACCTTAAGGGTTGTGACTGTTCGGCACACTGGCTTTGTGAGCTATGTGTTGCATGTGTTTTGTTTTGGGGTAGCGGTTGCTTGGGTGTCTGCTTTGGAGGTCTCTGCTGCTTAGGCAGATTTTTATTTAGAGCCTCCAAGTATGTTTTTGTGTGTTTATGTGTTTGGTTTGCTGTCGTGGTAGGTCTATGTGAGACTGTTATTGTAGTGAGTGTGGTTTCCTTCTCCTCCTGACTGGTTACGCCAGTACTGAGTTGAGAGAGCTTAGCCTCCAGTTTGGCTATATGGTTGCATCTCTCACATGTGTTGGAATTTGTTGGGAGGAGGAAAGGGTTGTCTGTGTACATTAGGCAGTTGTAACATTGCCTCAAGATTCTCAGGTTCACCAGCTGGACCAGAGAGGAGATTGACAACTGACCTTTGGACATGCTAGAATAGTATTGGGAATTCCTTTATAATTGAAAAAAAGGGCCAAAGGGGAACAAGTTACTCAAGGGGAGTTTGTGAGGGTGTAGTGCTTTTAATTTTTTAGTGCTGACTTATATAATTGCTTTAGTGAGCAAGTGCTAGGCTTTAGCATAGAAGTAGGGTGTTTATTATGAGAACTAGATCAGTTCCAAGGCTCAATCCCAAATAAGTGGCGCTGCTCGATGCCGTGCTATGCACAAAATCACGCAAAGCCACGCTACAGCGGGTTTTATACAGGTGGACTTGAAAGAGCTAGAAATTGGCCCAAAACAGCCAACAGACTACCAGATTCCTGTGCTGGGAACACTCCTCCAGGGACAGATAGGCTGCTCCAAGCTCCACACTGCCACTGGTGAACAAAGAAGCCTCCCTCTATCCAAAAGTCAAGAATACAGCAAAGCCTGTATTTGGACTACTCTAGGTCAGGAAAGATGGGAAACAAGGATAACTTTTTTTTTTTTTTTTTGCAACAAACAGCAGGAAATTGCAATAAATATGTAACACAGGCTAGCGCACTTGAGTGTGTAGCCTCAACAGGTAAATGCAACAAACAGGACAAACTTTAAAAGTGCAGGTGCACACCACCCCATCACATATCTGGGGAATTATGATAAAATATTGTTATATCCTGGGTATTATATAATATTGTCATATCCTAGGTATTATTGGCGAGGCTTGTAAAGGCTCTTGTGCCAATAGCCTGTAAACCTATGAACCTATACATGTCAACATAAGTAATATTTGACTAATTTAAGTAGACCTATATATATATATATATATATATATATATATATATGTATATATATATATATATATATATATATATATATATATAAATATATATATATATATATATATATATATATGTATATAGGCAGATAGATATCTATCTATTTATTTATTGACATTTGTTGACTGGGAAAGTCCAACTGGGACAGAAGCCCATTTTCAGCAGAGTCCCTGGGAGAAAAGCTCCACAAACATATTAATAATTACACAGTATTTTTCAAGAATTTTCAGAGGCCTGGGGAGAAAAGCTCCACAAACACATTATAATTGCACAGTATTTTACAAGAATTTACAGAAATTGCAGTAAAATACAGTACAATATAACAAAATGAGAAAGAGACTAATAAATTGTGGTATGTTACAATATCAGAGAGAAAAAAAAAAAGAGTAATTTACAAGGTATATACACACACACACACACACACACACACACACACACACACACACACACACACACACACACACACACACACACACACACACACACTTTTTTTGTAAATATTGAAATAGGTTGAAAGTTAAGAAAGGAAAACATCACTAGAGTGGTACTGTTAGGTTGAAAGAATTAATACAGGGAAAGAAAAAATCACTAGTGGGATAGTTGTAAAGGGGAGAGGGGTTAGAATGATAGTTAAGGTTAGTGAGATTTATAGTAAGAACAGAGTTGTTTAAAGTAACTTATAGATCAAAAAGAGTTTCCTACTGGTTTTAATGCGTAAAGATTGGGGTAAGCTAGAGGAAGGCTTAAGGAGAGAAGGATGTTTAGCTATTTGGATAGATGCAGGGGCAGATTTTAATGTTTAGTAGGTAGTTCTTTAGGGTGAGTTTAAATGTGTTGAAGCAGCTAATGGTGTTTATGCTGGCTGGAAGTGAGGTCCATTGTTTAGGATAAGTAATTGTAGTACATTCAGTGATACTATATATATCTATATCTATCTATATATATATATATGTATGGGTCTCCTTCGAATGGTTGACATTTCACAATGTCGATATTCACATGGCCGAGACCATATGATCGACATTTGAAATGTCGACCATGGGGAACCAGCATCTTCCTACAATGCAGAATAGAAAGATTTCCACTTCCGCACTGTAGTTGCGATCTCAAAGTTGGTATATTTAAGTTCTAGGGCGTTAAAGTAAGTTTTATTTTGTTTTTATGTTCTACTTGTATGGTCGACATTTCAAATGTCGATCATATGATATGGTCTCTGCAATATGAATTTCAACATTGTGAAATGTCAGTCATATATACGTGTGTGTGTGTGTGTGTGTGTGTGTGTGTGTGTGTGTGTGTGTGTGTGTGTGTAAGGACTACCTTGTGTTGTAAATGAAATATTTTCTATTGCAGGTTTAAGGTTAAAGTTTCATTATGAGTGTTTGAGACTATCAGAAATAAAATGAGTGCCTTCATCCCATCATTTTTTTGTAAAAGAAATAATCATGAGAATGATATAATTTTTTTTATACACTCAGAGAATACTTTTCATATGATCATTACAGCTCAAAAATATGTCTCATTTACAGCAGAAATACAGAAGAATGCAGCCCCATGCAAAGGAGAAACAAAATAATGGAGGCAGTGATTATAGTATGGTTATATTCTATTCAGTGAAAAAAAATATACCAAGGAAAGTTAAATTCAACAGGCTAAGTTGCATACTTAATGAAACCTCTATAAAGAATGTGTATATACAAATGATGTAAATTAAAGCTATAAGATAAAAAAAATTACAGAAAGTATTCATTGTGCAAAATGCTCAGTCTTACCTTATACATCACTATCATGTGACACTGGAAATGTAAATGACAGAAGGGGTGTTGATTAATTTCTTTGTCTTCCACTGTTTCTCCTTTTATCATTGTATGTCATTTTCCATTTCATAACATTTGTCTTTCTGTAAGCTGAAACTCTTCTCTGCTTGGTTGCGCAAATGTACTTAAAAGAAAGAATAGGAATGACTCAGACATGTTAAGGCTGCCTAAGATGACATACTAGTGATGCAGATGGCTGGAAAAGACAGAGATAAAGGAAAAAAAGATATTGTCACATAATGTAGTCAAGCAACAATTGAATAAGTAAATAAAACATGGAATGAAAATGTACATGAGCCAGTAAGTATATTCATTAACACAGACTGAACCAACGGTTAATTATTGCAAAAGTGTATGTGTCATGTTTCACATAAGTTGAGCCAGCTGCAGATACAAAGCTAATGATTTATGAATCAGGCTATGTAAATTATTTCTTTTTACTGGATTGGGAGACACTCTGAAGAAAATGCTAGATATGTTATAATCACTGCAAAACGTAGCTGGGTCATTTTTAAAATGTTTATATTGCGGAATAAAAATTGAATATTATCAGAAATTGTTTACGTTGTCTGTGAACTGATAGGGAAAGAAACTGTCAGTTTTCTTTTCTCGAAAGGGTTTAATTCAAGTTATAAGGCATAATTCATCTGTAAGTGCAAAATGCAAGCTAACCGTCATACTGTGTAGGTTCTATGAAAAACAAGGCATGAAATGATGCTCTGCTACTCTGGACAGTGTTACTTGACATTATAGGACAGCCTACTTTTTATTGTCCTGTGTGGTGATGTATTACAATATATGCATATTTTATGAAGGATAAGTTGAGAACCAAAACAACTATTTCAAAATTTTCAGTCGGAATGTAGATTACACAGATGCCCATAATTTCACTTTTGATTATGGCTCCAGTACATTTCCCGTGAGTACATATCCCTTGTTCAGCAAACGATGATCTTAAAGTGACAGTAATATTAGGGTTTGTCTAACTTTATTTTAAATAAGGACATGTTCTGCTTATGGCCAGTTTTATGTCTTTCATTATTCTCTCCTATTCATATAAAGGACTTCTTTGTTCTACCATTTGGAATCACTTCTTAACAAGAGAGGAATAAATGCAGTTACACCATAAGCAGATGAAAATGTGCAGAGAATCCCTGAACTGCATTCTCAAAAAAAAAAAAAAAATTTTAAAGTGTTTTTTTAGGGGCAAGCCACCCATCACCCCTCCACACTCCCAAACGTACACACACACACACACACACACATATATATATATATATATATATATATATATATATATATATATATGTGTGAGTGTGTGTGTGTGTCTGTGTGTGTGTGTATGTGTATATATATATATATATATATATATATATATATATATATATATATATACCAACTCCCCAGTTGCACCAACTCAAAGAAGGATGAAATTCCCCCCAAAATGGCATCTTTGTAGGCAAAACTTGCTGACAGTGATTTACTATGGAGGAGCTCTAATCACTGGAGGGTGAACCTCGGGCAACTGAAGTTCGAGAGTTCAGTCTTCATCCATCCAGAGCTTACCCGAGTAAATGTGCTATGCAAAATGCAAACTTGTAACAAAAATACTTTTTTTCAGAACATATCAGACACATGATACATATTTCACCAAATGTATATTTGTAGATCATGTAGTGGTAGTACCTGACCAGTGGGAGATATTTCTAAAGGCGTCAGCCTTATGCTTTGTTTTTTTTTTTTTTTTTTGTTGTTTTTTTAACTGCAGGCAATGCTTCAGGAGCTTAAAAATCAGAATGCCATTTGGGACCACAGCCTATGCCTGTTTTTTTTGTCTCTTACAGGGCTGACTCATAAAGGTCAACAAGAACTCAGGATGTCTCTTCACAATAGATGAATTCAGATGTTTAAATTATTAATCTGGAAATGAAGAACAACAAACCACTAAAGTGGGTTTGTGTTTAAATATACTCTGTTTGAGGTCGGAGTGATTCTTGATTTCTGCAGCTCCGTTGAATTCTTTCTGATATATGTTTCCCATTAGTGATGCATGTGCAGTTAGTTGCATTTATGTTTTATAAGAATGGCTCCATAAAGCAAAAATGAACTAAATTGTTTTCATAAAAGGTGAAATTGTACACTTAGTATATTAAACTGAAAATCATAAACAAATAAAAAACTGGGGCCCTGTGTTAATGTGCTCTTGTTTGGGGATCTGTGTTTTAGTTTCAGTATTCATTGTGTTTATTTGTGCATTAGGCTTTCTCTCCTAACATGGACATATAGCACTCTCTTCTCAGTCTAACTGATTTACAAATATTGAAGTCTCAAGCACAGTGAGAAGAGAACTATTATCCCCAGCCCATTTCAGTATATGACTGCATTTTCTCAAGACAGAAGCCAAAATGAATCTGAGACCCTGCAGTTCTTAAGGATTTTTACTCTACCTTTCATCTTCTGATTGAATAATGAGCCAAAAGAAGACCGCTGCATTTTGTTCATTAAAATGAACAGTGTTTTCCTCAAAGGTTAGTTAAAAGATGGGATTAGTTGGGCTCAGAGTGAGCAGAGATTATGATACCCCTTTTCATTTGGTAATGAGGTCTACATACTTAAATACTTTGGCAGTAAAAGCAGTTTGGAAATGAATGTAGTTAAACTGGTACAAAGAAAACATGAAATACTGTAATATTTTTTCTTTAGTAATGTTAAATAATATGGCAGGCATTTGGGAATAAAGTCCTCTAACATCTGTGGGTGGGAGTTTTTTTCTCTCTAATCTCCGTGGCAGGAGCTGTGACTGATTCTACCTCCTGAATAGCATCCTGTGTGGGAAAATTACTCAGGCTATCTGAGCTCTCACAGCATTCAGTGGCAGAGACTTACATCCACACACAGGATGACAGAAAAGCAGAATACTTTCAACTTTAAAATCGGTTCTCTAAAACAGTTCAGATGGCAATGAAGTTCAGGCCTCCCTATGTAGTTAAAGGCATGGCACAAAATATGTCCGACTGCATTTCACAGTAGCTGGCTTGGAAGACAAGAAGAATCATAAGTACAAGAACACAAAAGCTGATCGTTAGTTTAAAGTTTGCTGATTTACAAATATTTAAATATTCACAGTAAACTTTATCTTATGTTATGGCTCAAGGAAGTCACATGACTGTAAAGGTGTCACATGATGCATAGTAATAGTAGGATTCAGTCTGGCTGTTCTCAGGGTCACCCCTGTAATACATGCACATTAATATTGCCAAGCAGATACACACCAGTTCAGCAGTTGGAGAAAGTAGAAATGTTTTGCAGTATTTATGGTCACGAAACAAGTTATGTTCGCAAGTATGTCCTGCGTGCTGCTTAATATGGATATTACTGTATATATAATGTAGGTATGACTGCAGTCTGAAAGAGAATACATGCAACCATGAAAAAGACAGGATATACTTTTGTCATATAGAAACAGACTAAAATAAAATATCGGCATAAAAAAAAAATAGTAAGTGGATGAATGGACAGTCAAAATGAGGATGCTGTGATCTGCCAGAATTCTTGAATATTTAAGACAACTGCTGCAGACACAGGGGACATACCAGAACTGTACAAATGATGATCAAGGAAATAACAAATTGTATCTCCTTTAAGGGACTTGGTTTAAATCTATACAGCTTTGTAGCTATTAGAAAATTTCTTTTAAGATGCGTATTCAGGAACAGTTATGTTTTCTGAAACATGGTTACAGTCTCAGTAACATTAACTTTAGTGAGCCAAAACGTCCTAAGAATGGGTAAGACCAATTCTGAAGACACAGCATATTTAGAGTACAAAGAATGAGAAAAGAGCTGGCTGTAGTCAGAAGGGCCCTGACCATAGGTAACACTGCTGTGTATTATCTGATGGTATCTAAATACAAAGGCATTCAGAAAGAACAGAGCAGAGGCACAGAAACTTATAAATGAGGCTCCTAAAGCTATCTAAACTCCTTGAGCTAAATCATATCTCTTTATAAGGATCAAGAAAAAATAAAGCTGGCAGAGGAAGATTACCAGCTGAAATTGGTATTTCCTTCCCTTTGAATTTTTGAACATTTTTATAATTTTTTCTAAGAAGAAAGTATTCTCAAATTCCACAAAAGCAGATATTCTGAGGCATGGATCAGTGGTGAGTATTTACTAATAATTGTATTTATTTTCTGCTGCCTCACTGGTCAGCCTTTTGACTGATAGCCACAATCCCCCTATAGA